>NC_092101.1:19019955-19064955 GCF_045679555.1 Salvelinus alpinus | reverse complement strand
GTGATGGATTAGTGCAGTGTTATGAAGGGGAGACATGTACTTCTCAACAGTTTTTGAAAGTGTAGCCTACCTCAACCTGCTCCCCTTTCGACTCAAAGCACAGAGAATCAGACTGATCCAAACTGGCTCTGGTGGATGAGATACCTCCTGGGTGGCTCGGACAGTTGACAGTCCTAAAGTCATTTGGAGAGATCAATTGAAGAGGTACATTTTTATGAGCTCAGCATAACTAACATTTCTTGCTTTCTCAAATGTCAACCAAAAGCTTAACATACTTTGACTCACATGCTTCACTGAAGTGTAGGGCGTCAGGGCTCTCTGTGGTCGACCCTCCAACTGCTCCAACTGGTGAAGATTGTTGGTTTCCACCGAGGTAACCCTTATGAAGACATAAAGAGAAAAATGTAACTGCTTAACGTTACCCTGAATTGTGAATTTCTCTGCCCCCCATGAATGTTGGGCCTCTGGTCGAGATCAGTGGTGCCTTCATAGTACTTCGCCTGGTTGGAAAGATAAAATAAAATCTCCTCGTGGGATGCCATTGAAGTGCAAGCTGCATACAAACGGAAAGCAGCTACAATAACAGTTAGTTAGCTAGATAATGTTTGCTAAATAGAACTGTCTGGCTGAGGTATATAGTAGCTAGCAATGTCAATATAAAATCAATATAAAAACAGCTTAAATTACATATTCCTATTTAACAATATTTTTGTATATAAAAAAATACGTATGGTAAAGAAATAGTGTTATCTTTCCAGTCTTTTCGGTCCTCTGAAGCAGCAGGCAGTCAGCAGGTTGTCACCGTCAAAAACACTGTCCTTGGAGAATAATTCTGAGGTAATAGTTCTGCGCGGACTGAGCCAGGTGAAATAGAACTAGAACTGCCGGCGTCCTCCTTCCTTTGCGGCCGCTACGAGGTAAAAGCATCACAACGTACGCTTTGGTTCATTACGTAATCTGGTCAGAATTTTGCAAGTTCTAGCAACAGCCAACTGATTGAATTCCATTGTGATTTAGAGGGGGAAACTATTTGGCATGACAGGACTATCATTTGTTTTTCAAAAGGACAATGACCAAACAATTCTTCAGGCTGTGTAAGTGCTATTTGACCAAGAAGGAGAGTGATGGAGTGCTGCATCAGATGACCTGGCCTCCACAATCACCAGACCTCAACCCAATTGAGATGGTTTGGGGTAAGTTGGATCGCAGAGTGAAGGAAAAGCAGCCAACAAGTACTCAGCATATGTGGGAACTCCTTCAAGACTGCTTTAAAAGCATTCCAGATGAAGATGGTTGAGAGAATGCAAAGCTGTCATCAAAGCAAAGGGTGGCTACTTTGAAGAATCTAAAATAGATTTTGATTTATTTAACACTTTTTAAGTTACTACATGATTCCATATTTGCTATTGCACAGTTTTGATGTCTTCACTATTATTCTACAATGTAGAAAATAGTAAAAATAAAGAAAAACCCTGGAATGAGTAGCTGTGTCCAAACTTTTGACTGGTACTGTATTTGTCCTATGAGGTTGAAATCTGCAACAGTTTACTGTGTGCTACTGTGAACTAAGGAGTAGCTGCTGAGTTCAGAGCAGAGAGAACCTTCCTGGAGAATGGGAGGTGGAATTTGTTCTCCTCTTGACGGAGTTGTAAACAGAACTATCATTATAGTGAAACATGCCCTGACAGACTGACTTTCACACACATGGGAGGGAGGCAACAAGTGAAGAGTAGAGAGAGAGAGCGAGAGAGACAGTGTGAGAGAGAGTGGAGACAGGCACAGAAAGAGAGAGATAAAGAGAGATCTGATAGAGAGAGAAAGAGGAGGAAGAGAGAGGTGAGTCACTGCTCTGAGGGTGGCTATAGGCAATGAGGTACAGGGCCAGAGGTGACAAACATACTCACTCAGGGAATAAGCCCCATCTATCAGAGTGATCGATGCTCACTGACAAGTGTGTGTGTGTAACTCCCTTTGGTTGCGCGCGTGTTTTTGTGTGTGTGTGTGTGTGTGTGTGCGTGCGTGCGTGTGTGTGCGTGCGTGCGTGCGTGTGTGTGTGTGTGCAGCAGGTAACACAGTCACAGACAGGGACAGAGTGACAACACTGTTTCAAACAGGAATGCTTTCAAAGCAGACAGCTGGAGTGAGTTCAAAGCGCTGTGATGCTTTACAGTAACATGATAGAAATACAAACTACGGAGTACTGCATCAACAAATGTCAGTCTCTATGACTTATATTACAGCTAGCTGTAGGTTGCAGATGCAAAAACGTACAGTAAAAAGAGTCCTTGCTGACTTCTATCTTCTCATGTTGACAGAACAAAAATAACAGACACACCCAGTGTTGCCTGGAGAAGTGGATATACTCCCATTTTGCCCCAAATGAATCAAATGGCCTGCCCAGCGAAGGAAAGGAGCCCTGTGTGAAAAAGTCTATGAGAAACAGTGACATACACTCTGAATTACCTAAAATGATAAATCACATATTGGTCTTTCACAGTCACGCCAACCCAAGCTGTACTGTGCAGTAGGCCTACTATTGAAATATATATTAGTCAGAAATTCACAGGTGTCAGATTTTCTCAACTTTTTTTCAGGTTTTTGTTCTCAAAGTAACACTTTTTTTTCAAAGTCCATAACTATGCCACATCAGGAGACCACTTTAAAATATATTTTTAAGGGTAGTTACCCTTTATTTCAAGCGTGCAGGCACCTAGCACTATTGTTTGATTGAGTGGTGATTCTGTAGCACATGAGACTGAGTTTGCAAAATAAACGGGCACTGGACTGATGCAAATAATCATGATATCATTCTGACAGGTAGGCATAGGCTATTTTGTAACTAGTTAACATTTAATAGAGTTTTCGGGAAAGCCTTTCCATCAACCATAAGACAGTTAGGCCTATCATTAGCATCACTATATATAAAGGCATTATTCTAATCATATTAGCAACCCATGATAATTGTTGCATCTTTAAATCCCCCCTATTTTTAACATATATTTCCATCTCTATCCATGAAACCGCTTGCGTGTGCTGTGCGCATTTTAGAACGGTGTTTTCCCGCAAATTGCATTTTGGAATATTCACGCGTAGGTCTACTGCGGCGTGTACATTCCTGCGTCTAAAATGTGAATTAATTATAGTTGATCAACATTTTAAGATAAACATTCCGATCTGTTCCATCAGCCCTGTTAATTGATATGGCGTATACCTCCACTACACTACTCTGATACCTATCAATGAGGATTAAGAAGTGAGCATACGCAATGCACAATGAAAAATAAGTGGGTATACAGCGTATACCCTCACCACTGCACACACCTCATTATATTCTGTCCATGTGCATGGCATAATGGTCTTGGTCTCATATGAGAATACTGTAAACAGAATCATTACTTTCTGCTTTGAAATGAACGTAAGTGTAATTTTTTCAGTCTCCCTCACTACATTTCTAATCTTTAATTCGGACTGTGGACACGAGTAGGGAGCTTTCCCGCTCAGTTTAGGAATAGAAGGATTTAAATTAACGGCGGAATTTACTGAGCATTTATGTAGCGTGACTGACAGCGGGAGTCTGTGAAGGGATAGGTGTGTGCGTGTTGGTGTGTGTGTGTGTGTGTGTATAATAATTGGAACTTCAATGCCCACAATCCCCACAGACTCTTCAACTCCCCCTCCATTGCCCGCAACCAGTCATTGGACATCTGAGCCATGATTGGTCAGATTTTTCCTATGACGTCAAGACCCAACGTGGGACAATGTATTGCTTATTGGCTAAAGTAGGCACCAAGCTCGGCCAATCAGAGAGCGATTAGACAGTTTTTACAGCGGCAAGCTTTTAAGGTGGTCTTGAAGTATTTGTATGTTCTCGTTTCCTCAAATTGAATCACCTCAGAGGCGGATCTAATTTCTCGAAGATAATGTTTGCCTGTCTCATCGCCAGTTATGTTATATTTACATAGTTGTTTACATCTAGGGCTGTCATTTTTCTCCTATAGCCTAGACATGTTTAGACATGTTTATATTGATCAATTCGAGGGAAGTTATGGCGCTTAGATAACAACCTAACATTACATGCATGAATTTTGAAAGAAAATTGGGGAAAACTCACCTGTTTAGGTTTACTGATGAAGAATCATTACTGCCAAGTTAAATATGTTTGCAATCTGATACAGTTTCAATGTGCATGTGTAGGTTATAGAAATATGATAATGCGGCTGCATTGTTGACTAGTTAAACTATGATATCATTATGCACACTGTGATCAGACAGGTAGGTTCAAATCAAATGTTATTTGTCACATGCGCCGAATACAACAAGTGTGGACCTTACAGTGAAATGCTTACTTACAAGCACTTAACCAACAATGCAGTTTTAAGAAAAATACCTAAAAAAACGAGAAATAAAAAAACAAATAAAAGAGCAGCAGTAAAATAACAATAGCGAGGCTATATACAGGGGATATCGGTACAGAGTCAATGTGCGGGGACACCGGTTAGTCGAGGTCATTTGAGGTTCGAAGCTCACTTCTCTGAAGATTCAATAGGCCTACACATAGAACCTTTGGGATTTGTTGAGTTTACATGTACACATGTACACAGAAAACCTTAGTCATTAGGGAGCTGCCATTAAATTACTATTCAAATGGTTCTTATAGATACATCAAAGGCCAATGCTGCATGCAGGTTCACTATACATACAATACAGATTGAATTGTCTGTTTATTTTCTTTCTATAAATCACTATCTGACATCATTCAAGTTAATACAGTTTGGTAAGATATGAATAAGAATAGAATATGTAAGTGTGACTTGATTAAGTAACCTACATTATACTGTGCAAGAGAAGGTAGAGGGGTCAGTGGAGAAGGAGGGGTTAGTGAATGGGATAAGGGCAGTTTAGACTTGAGTATGGAGTATCACAAACACTGGTCAAAAACACTGGTACCACCAAAAACTCTGACCACCATACTTAGGTGTTGTCAGGCTCATCTCAAGGTGCCTTAATAGACAGACACACTCATCCCTATTAAGCCGGCACCCAGCCCTGTTTATCCAGCACCACCCAGTCAGCCCTGTGTAGATTAGACAGCTCATCAGCCTATCAGCCTTGAACCCTGTGCTCCTGATCAGCTCTCCAAGGGAAATAGACTCAGAGTCATGTGAATAATTACCTGCCTAGATAACCATGATTAGTGCAATCCCCTACCTGCCTGGGAGGAGGGTAAGGTAATACCACCTCTCAGATGGAGGGAGGGAGGGAGGGAGGGAGGGAGGGAGGGAAGGAAGGAAGGAAGGAAGGAAGGAAGGAAGGAAGGAAGGAAGGAAGGAAGGAAGGAAGGAAGGAAGGAAGGAAGGAAGGAAGGAAGGAAGGAAGGAAGGAAGGAAGGAAGGAAGGAAGGAAGGAAGGAAGGAAGGAAGGAAGGAAGGAAGGAAGGAAGGAAGGAGATGAGGGGGTGGGGTGGTAAATGAGTTATTGGATGATGAAGTGTGTAAGATGAAGAGCAATAAGAGATGGATGAATAAAGATTGAGAGAGGGGTGTGAGGGTTAATAGGGATATGAATAACACTACTTACTGATTGTAAGAGAGAAGTATTGATGTGCAGCACAGTTAGGCTATCTGAGGTCCAGGTGTGTTTATTAACCTATTATTGTGAGCTTTAGTGTATCAAATGCCTTAGTTATTGTAAACTTCAGTTGTGTAAAAATGAAAAGAGCTTTACTTGTTAGGTGACCTCTTTTTCAAGATGCCGTAAGAGATGAGTGTGTGTGCGTGTCTGTCTGCCTGTGTGTTCTTTCCTTGTACGAGTCTTGGAAGCCATGAGAGTGGGATGTTCAATCGTAAGGGATTAATTCCTGGTTGATCAAGTTCAACAGCGAAGCCGCCCTCGGTAAACTCATCTAGCCTATAGCCAAATGGTGGGATTACTTACTTATGGAAATAATACCCTTTAACAAACAGGTCTGGGCAGAAATAACCACTACAATATTCAAATGTCTCAAGATGTTGTTATTTACATCTGATGTATTTATAATATGTGTGTGTTTCTGTTTGTGTGTGCGACCTAGAATACAGACAGGTCTTTTATCTTCTCAGAATGACTAATTATCTGTATTTGTGTGCGTTTTTGTGTTTGTCTAAGTGTTTTATTTATGTGTGTGCACTCATATTTGTAACGATAGTATGTGAGGATGTGTGTCTCTGTGCCTGTCCCTTTGTGCATGGCTGATTGCTTTGTCCATCTGACCACAATTGAAAGGGTATCTCTAGCTATCTCAGTGTCTGTGTCTCTATCTCGGCCGCTCCACCTTAAGTAGAGCTTTAGCATGCTGTTGTGTTTGTGTTGAAGCCAACAGGCACAATATATTACAGTCTAGGGCTCGCTGCTGAAAAGCCTGCTGGATCTTCTAGTGACCTGCTGTTCTTTCCTGCTTTCCTGTGTTTTTTTCCCTTCAGATTTAGATTAAAAACAAAGCTCTCTCTCTCACTGTTTTTTCTCCCTCTTCTTTTTCTTTTCTATTCCAACTGACAAGCCAACCCTTCAGTTTCGGGTTCTGTGCTCTCCTATAAGAAGAAGAGGGGAGTTACTGTAGATTGTTGGTGTATTTGGATGGAGGAGTGTAGTGTTTGTATCTTGTTGGTGAAGGAACAGGGAAGGGGGGGTACTTAGGTGTAACGCTCGAGTTTCACTGCCATGTCAGTGCGCGTGGACTCTAACTGATCACAGAGCGAGAGAGTCAGAGGGAAACGAGAGTGTGACTTTGGTTACACCGAGGAGACGGAAAGAAGGAAAAGGAGTTTGGGGATCCGTTTTACCGTGAGACTTGTAGGATGCACTGACGGACTGAGCTCTCCCAGCTGTGTCGACAGGTTCCCGTGTTGGAAAGACAGAGAGGAACAGAAAGAAGAGAAAAAAGCAGGACTGGGCAGGAGTGAGGACTACTCTTTCCAGCCTTGCCTGAGCCCAGACCAGAGCAGGGGGAGAGATCTGGACTAAGCTGTGTTCCTGGTTGAGGGTAGAGGAGTGGAGGGCCAGGGGACGGGCTCTGACCTGGCCATCAAACAGACCGTGAGCATCTCCTCTCCTGGGACCATGTACCCTCAGGGCAGGCATCCGGTAAGTGACACTTCTCTATCTGAATACTGCTCAGTAACAAGGTCAGAGACTGCACTGAGAGGGACAGTGACATGGAACAGTTATGGTGCTTAAAGAGATTCCTTCTAACACACACACACACACAAACCACACACATGCGCACACACACACAAACCACACACACACACACACACACACACACACACACACACACACACACACACACACACACACACACACACACACACACACACACACACACACACACACACACACACACACACACACACACACACACACACACACACACACACACACACACACACACACAACCTCATACCCTCCACTGTCTATCCCCTGTCACCTGCACACAGGTGCTGTTGAGAGCAAGTTGAGAGGTAGTTGTTTGGGTGGTATAGCTGACTCCCACTTTACTCTAGTGTGTGTATGTTTGTCTGTCCTGTGTGTGTGTGTGGTATATTTGTTTATGTGTCCAGGAATAGCGTGTTATAAGGCAGAGGGATATGTATTCCTCTCCCTTCCTCCCTCCATCCCTCCCTTCATTACTATAGTGTTGGGGACTGAAGGATGGAGCTGGAAGAGGGGGTGGGTTTGACCACACATGCGAGAGAGACAGACACAGAGAGAGACATATACAGACATGAGGTCTAGTCGCTATAATCAGATGTGTTGTCTGTTTCTTTGTATCTGGTGCAAATGGGTCAGTGGACACTCCATTTTCAGCCTGCAACCACAGAGAATTATGGATGACATTTTCAGAAGAGGGGGCATGTGAAATCACTTATAATCACAGACAGAATGCAAATAAGTGGAATAGAATGGAAGCAAGATTGAGAGAAAACAAAGGCATTGTGAATTAGAAATTGAAATGAATAGGAGATCACACTGAAAATAGCTCAATACTCAGTCTGTTCTCTCTTTTGTCACATCAGAGGTTTTGTTCAGAGTTCAACAGTGTTTGTGATAAAGTTCAGTCCCAGATTGAGCCAAATCTAACAGATCAATACATACTTCTGCTGCCATTGGAACTTACTTCTGCTGCCTGCTGGTGTAATGGGATCTACAGCACAGAGAAGGTGGGAGGGTGTGTGTGTGTGTGTGTGTGTGTGTGTGTGTGTGTGTGTGTGTGTGTGTGTGTGTGTGTGTGTGTGTGTGTGTGTGTGTGTGTGTGTGTGTGTGTGTGTGCGTGTGCGTGTGCGTGTGCGTGTGCGTGCGTGCGTGCGTGCGGGTGGGTGGGTGCTCACCTTGTTATACTAATGTCTTATGAATCAATGTATTCATATTTATTTATTTGCAAACTATCACGAATTACAAAGGGAAACCCAGCCGCAAGTTGCCCAGTGACTTGAGCCTACCATATGAGCTAAATGCCTTCTATGCTCTCTTCGAGGGAAGCAACACTGAACCATGCGTGAGAGCACCAGCTGTTCCGGACGACTGTGTAATCACGCTCTCCGTAGCTGACGTGAGTAAGACCTTTAAACAGGTTCAAATTCCCAAGGCCGCAGGGCCAGACGGATTACCAGGACGCATACTCAGAGCATGCACTGATCAGCTGGCAAGTGTCTTCACTGACATTTTCAACCTCTCCCTGACCCAGTCTGTAATACCTACATGTTTCAAGCAGATCACCATAGTCCCTGTGCCCAAGAACGACAAGGTAACCTGTCTAAATGACTATCGCCCCGTAGCACTCACATCTGTAACCATGAAAGGCTTTGAAAGGCTGGTCATGACTTACATCAACTCCAACATCTCAGACACCCTGGACCCACTCCAATTTGCATACCGCCCCAACAGATCCACAGATGACGCAATCTCTATTGCAGTCCACACTGCCCTTTCCCACTTGGACAAAAGGAACACCTACGTGAGAATGCTGTTCATTGACTACAGCTCAGCGTTCAACACCATAGTGCCTTCCAAGCTCATCACTAATATAAGGACCCTTGGATTGAACACCTCCCTCTGAAACTGGATGCTGGACTTCCTGACAGGATGCTCCCAGGTGGGGAGGGTAGGCAACAACCCATCCGCCACGCTGACCCTCAACATTAAATTTGACGACAACCTGATGGTAGTAGACCTGATCACCAACGATGATGAGACAGCCTATAGGGAGGAGGTCAGAGACCTGGCAGTGTGGTGCCAGGACAACAACCTATCCCTCAACGTCAGCAAGACAATGGAGCTGATCGTGGACTACAGGAAACGGAGGGCTGAGCATGTCCACATTCACATTGACGGGGCTGTAGTGGAGCGTGTCTAGAGCTTCAAGTTCCTCGGTGTCTACATCACTACGGATCTATCATGGTCCAAACACACCAACACATTCATGAAGCGGGAACGACAACGCCTCTTCCCCCTCAGGAGACTGAAAAGATTTGGCATGGGCCCTCAGATTCTCGAAGTTATACAGTTGCACCATTGAGAGCATCTTGACTGGCTGCATCACTGAGCACCCTGCCATCCAGGACCTCTATACCAGGTGGTGTCGGAGGAAGGTCCTAAAAATTGTCAGACTCCAGCCACCCAAGTCATAGACTGTTTTCTCTGCTACTGCAGGGCAAGTGGTACTGATGCACCAAATCTGGAACCAACAGGACCCTGAACAGCTTCTACCCCCAAGCCATAAAGACTGCTAAATAGTTAGTTAAATAGTTAACGAAATAGCTACCCGGACTACAGTATCTGCATTGAACCTTTTTAAACAAACTTTTTGGGTTGCTACTGTTTAGTATCTGTCACTTTATTCTTAGTTATATGTACATATCTACCTCAATTACCTCGTACCCATGCACGTCGACTCGATACTGGTACCCCTTGTATATAGCCAAGTTATTGTTACTCATTGTGTATCTATTATTACTTTAATAGTAATACAGTAATACAGTAATATAGTAATTACATGTTTTAATTTTCTATTATTTCCCTATTTTCTTTCTCTCTGCATTGTTGGGGAGAGCCGTGAGTATGCATTTCACTGTTTCGAAGAATGTGACGAATACAATTTTGATTTGATCAATGAACACATTAATGTCCAGATAAGTATAACATCAGACTCACTGGACATGACTATCTGGATACATTACATCAGTGTTAATTTTGGCAGCTATTTTAGAGTTAGTCTTTATGACTAAAATACATTTTAGTCTTACATGCTGACCAAACCGGACGCACACCATCGTGCGCACGTTGATTTTGTTCACCCACACCAGAAGCAATCAGGACACACAGGTTATTAATTTGGGGACAGGTCAAAAAGCATTGAACATTTATGGCAATCTAGCTAGCTATTAACATTGGGTTGTTATTTTACCTGAAATGCACAAGGTCCTAAACTCTGACAATTAACCACAGATAAAACGATCAACCAAATCTGTTTCTCGTCATCTCTCCTCCTTCCTTAAGGCTTCTTTTTCTTCTTTGGACTTTATATGGAGGTTGGCAACCAACTTTATAGCATTACTACAACCTACCGGAGTGTGGACCTAAGTTCATCTTTCAATCACCCACGTGGGTATATGCTCCTAAAAAACAATGAGGAGATGGGAGAGGCCGGACTTGCAGCGCGTCGAGCGTCACAAATAGAACCAATTCATATTTTAGCGCCTGGCCACGCAGACACTCGCTGACGCCCGCGAGCAGTGTGTGTGCAATGATTGAATAACATGTAGGTGTACATTTATTTAGCAATGCTCGCATACACGATGCGAGCGGTGTGGTTAGCATTTTAGTCACATTTTAGTAATTCCATCATTCTTAGTTTGTTATTGTCACCCCTTTAGATTTGAACGAAACCTACAGTATACATATTTTCCCATGGTAGAAGTGTTCAGAAACGAACCTTTTGGACCTGAATACCAAAACATTTAGGAGATAGAGGTGCCCAAAAATAAAACTTGCACCCTGTCTTTTCCTACTGGCACTGACTTTGCCGATAACTTCTGTATTGAGGAAAAATGGTACTTACTACGATTGTGATATGTGGTTGTCTCAACTAGCTACAGTATCTTAACCTTTACAGCCCAGGCGTTCCGCTAGCGGAACTCCTCCCACATTCCACTGAAAAGGCAGAGCGCGAAATTCAAAAAATATTTTTTAGAAATATTTAACTTTCACACATTAACAAGTCCAATACAGCAAATGAAATATACACATCTTGTGAATCCAGTCAACATGTCCGATTTTTAAAATGTTTTACAGCGAAAACACCACATATATTTATGTTAGCTCACCACCAAATACAAAAAAGGACAGACATTTTTCACAGCACAGGTAGCATGCACGAAACCAACCAAACTAACCAAGAACCAACCAAACTAACCAAGAAACAACGTCATCAGATGACAGTCCTATAACATGTTACACAATAAATCTATGTTTTGTTCGAAAAATGTGCATATTTGAGGTATAAATCAGTTTTACATTGCTGCTACCATCACAGCTACCGTCAGAAATAGCACCGAAGCAGCCAGAGTAATTATAGAGACCAACGTGAAATACCTAAATAGTCATCATAAAACATTTCTGAAAAATCGATGGTGTACAGCAAATTAAAGACAAACATCTTGTGAATCCAGCCAATATTTCCGATTTTTTAAGTGTTTTACAGCGAAAACACAATATAGCATTATATTAGCTTACTACAATAGCCTACCACACAACCGCATTCATTCATCAAGGCACGTTAGCGATAGCAATAGGCACGTTAGCGTTAGCGAATTAACCAGCAAAAGATATTAATTTTCACTAACCTTCATAAACCTTCCTCAGATGACAGTCCTATAACATCAGGTTATACATACACTTATGTTTTGTTCGAAAATGTGCATATTTAGAGCTGAAATCAGTGGTTATCCATTATGCTAACGTAGCATCTTTTTCCCAGAATGTGCGGATATTTCTATTAGACTCTCACCTATTCTGACCAAATAGCTATTCATAAACATTACAAAAAAATACATGTTGTATAGGAAACGATAGATTCATTAGTTCTTAATGCAATCGCAGTGTTAGAATTCTAAAAATATCTTCATTACGACATAAGGCTTACGTTATGGCGAGAGATGCCCAAAACCTGGGCGCAAAACTACTAGTACACAGTTCGACAGATATATGTAATAGCATCACAAAATGGGTCCTACTTTTGGTGATCTTCCATCAGAATGTTGTACAAGGGGTCCTTTGTCCAGAACCGTCTTTGTTTGGTATTAGAACATCGTTTTTCCCTCTTGAATTAGCAAGCACACTGGCCAAGTGGCGCGAAGCTATCCTTCCTGAATATATGCAGACAAAGCAACACGCCTAACGTCCCGAAAAAATTTCAATAATCTAATAAAACTATATTGAAAAAACATACTTTACGATGATATTGTGACATGAATCAAATAAAATCAAAGCCGGAGATAGTATTCGCCTATAACGACAGCTTTTCAGAAGGCAATTACAGGTCCCTCCACGCGCCTTCCAGAAAACCTAAAATGGGGGACACGTCATTCCAAGAGGATTCATTCCATCTCAGACCAAGATAATCACCTCATTTCTCCTCTCACTTCCTCTTGACATCTAGGGGAAGGTGTATGACATGCAAGTATATTCATACGTATCATGCCCATTTATAGGCAGGCCCTTGAACACAGCATCGATTTCAGACTTTCCACTTCCTGGTCAGAAAGTGTGCTGCCAAATGAGTTCTCTTTTACTCACAGACAAAATTCAAACGGTTTTAGAAACTAGAGAGTGTTTTCTATCCAATAGTAATAATAATATGCATATTGTACGAGCAAGAATTGAGTACGAGGCCGTTTAAATTGGGCACGATTTTCCCCCAAAGTGAAAATAGTGCCCTCTATCATCAACAGGTTTTAAGATGAATGCACTTACTGTGAATCGATTTGGATAAAAGTGCCTTCTAAATGACCAAGATACATCCATGTCTTCATAATTGTTTTACCTTTAACGTCAATTATCTAAAAACGTGTAAAAAAAAAAAAAAAAGATACAAAAATGTGGATATGTTTTGGCTGATAAATGTACTAAAATGGGAATAACATTTAAATGTAAGCTTTCAAATGGTAGCACAAAGATGGTTGGAAGTTCACACATTAGAGAATGTTGACTTTAATTGGAATATCAGTTGTTTGAAATCAAACTGTTAATATTCCACAGGTAACCTATTGAAATCATCGAAATATAGATAATAGAATAGACATTTCCATTTAAGTTGACATTCGACAGTGGGTTGACCGGCAGCTATCTTTGTGGTAGTAATTGTAAGTTAAAATTAAATTTCAATGATGTACCAGCTTAATTAGTGTTCTGAAGGGATATGTCCATTCTAGGAATTATTTCTACAGTATGATTGAAATGACACTCACCCTGTATTCAGTATGTTGCACAATCACCTCAGATGATGTAAAATAAGGTCTAAGCTAAAACATTTGAGAAGATGAAGAAAATCTGACATTGTTTTTTTTATCATTTACGTTATAAAGGTTAGAAAATTACAGTTTTATTTAATAAAAAGCTTTTCAATAAATTAGAAAATAGTTTGACAAACTTGTTTGTAAGCTTTTAAATAAAATCAAGCTCAACTGTTTATCTTTTCCCGTGATGAAGCTGTCCATGGTGGTGAATGCAAAACGGGTCAACTTTGAGCACCTCGATCTCCTAAATGTTTTGGCATTCAGTTCAAAAAGTAACTTTCTGACCTCTTCTACCATGGGCAAAATGTATGTAAAGTTTCGTTCAAATCAAAAGGGATGCGTTCGAAAGGGGATTGAAATCAAATGGAACTACAGGAAAGGGAGGGCCGAGCATGATGCCCCCACTCACATCGATGGGGCTGCAGTGGAGCGGGTTGAGAGTTTCAAGTTCCTTGGTGTCCACATCACCAACAAACTATCATGGTCCAAACACACCAAGAAAGCCATGAAGAGGGCACGACAACACCTTTTCCCCCTCAGGAGACTGAAAATATTTGGCATGGGTCCCCAGAACCTCAAAAAGTTCTACAGCTGCACCCTCGAGAGCATCCTGACCGGTTGCATCACCGCCTGGTATGGCAACTGCTCGACATCCGACCGTAAGGCGCTACAGAGGGTAGTGCGAACGGCCCAGTACATCACTGGGGCCAAGCTTCCTGCCAATTAATTACTTAAAAATCATACAATGTGATTTTCTGGATTTTTGTTTTAGATTGCGTCTCTCACAGTTGAAAAGTGTACCTATGATAAAAATGACAGACCTCTACATGCTTTGTAAGTAGGATTGCAAAATTGGCAGTGTATCAAATACTTGTTCTCCCCACTGTATATACTAAGCGCTGTCAGAGGAAGGCCCAAAAAATTGTCAAAGACTCCAGTCACCCAAGTCATAGACTGTTCTCTCTGCTATCGCACAGCAAGTGGTACCAGAGCACCAAGTCTAGGACCAAAAGGCTCCAAAGATCGAACCCTTTTTTTAAATGTCCGCCTAAAATGACATACACAAATCTAACTGCCTGTAGCTCAGGACCTGAAGCAAGGATATGCATATTCTTGATACCATATTTGAAAGGAAACGCTGAAATTAATGTAGGAGAATATAACACCTGGTAAAAGATAAAACATGTGTTTTACATTTTTTGTTGTTGTTCCATCATCTTTGAAATGCAAGAGAAAGGCCATATATCCAGATAGAAGTCTTGGTGTAATTTAAGTTTGGGCAACAGATCCAGTGAAGCATTACATTACTACACTACATTTTGTAACAAGTCTGCCAGGAGTTTGCCCAAATGTGCTGAATTGGTCAATTGATACATTTTCAAGTACATTACTATAGAGAACATACAAAAATGCTATGGTAATAAAAATTTTGTTCACACACATCCAGGAATGTCATACATGATGGATAATTAGCTTCTCTACAGAAAAAAACACTAACCTTCACACATCTAGATGGCCATGCGGGGTGGTTGTGGAGCCAGAGACAGCAGAGGTTCAAACTGTAGAACCCAGTTCCTACATTTGAATATAAAAATGGATTTTATAAAACAAAACTATGCTACATTTCATCTCTGGGACCCTCAGGATGACAAATCAGAGCAAGATTACTGAATGTAAGTACATTATTTACCTTCAGAGGTGAATGTATCAAACCAGTTGCCGTGATAAAAGTGTTTTGATGTTGTGCACTCTCCTCAAACAATAGCATGTTATTTTTTTCACTCTAAAAGCTACTGTAAACTGGACACAAGAATTTAAGCTTTCTTAAAGACATGTCTATGAAAGTCCTGGAAAGTTTGCTGTTACTTACAACGTCATTCTAGTCACATTAGCGCACGTTAGCAACAACGCCACGGTTTAGGGACACAGATCCCGTAGAGGTTAACAGCTTCTACCCCCAAGCCATAAGACTGCTGAACAATTAATCAAATGGCCACCCAGACTATTTACATTGACCCCCCCCCCCCCCTTTGTTTTTACACTACTGCTACTCGCTGTTTATTATCTATGCATAGACACTTTACCCATACCTACATGTACAAAATAATTCTACTAACCTATACCTCCACACATTGACTTGGTACCGGAATCTCCTGTATATAGCCTTGTTATTTTTATTGAGTTACTTTTTTATTTATTTATTTACTATTTTTACTTTAGTTTATTTATTAAATATTTTCTTAACTCTTTCTTGAACTGCATTGTTGGTTAAGGGCTTCTTAGTAAACATTTCACGGTAAAGGTCTACACCTGTATTCGGAGCATGTGACAAATAAAATTTGATTTGACCTGACGAATTGAGGCTGTTCTGAGGGCAAAAGGAAGGTGTTCCTAATATTTTGTGGACTCAGTGTATCTTAAACGTATGTCTGCATTCAGATATAGATTGCTCTGTTCAATATCACATACCCTTACATTTTTTGACCAGTGGACTGGGTCAGGGATGTTGTTTTGATTTGCCAATTCATAGGCAAGTTCTCTGCATTTGATGCTACTAAGCCCATGAAACTGGCCCGCACCATTCTTGATATGTTTAGCAAGCTTAGACTCGTGTACCTCTTCTACTCTGTCATAGGCTCTCTTTCGCACAGGTACATACATGTTTGTTTTCTTTTTTGTCAATGTACCTCTTCAGTGTCATAGTCAATTTGTTTATCCCTTGCTGCTGCTCAAATGGACTTATTCCCTTCTCTCACATCCTTGGCTCACCCTTGGCTCCTCTCTCAAGAACCTCAAGGGGTGCTAGACCCCCGCTTTTTTAACGTTTGTATACACAAGGCATGATGATGTCTGCTCTGTATAACAATAAAAGTTCACTATCTTGAGTTCATATGCATGACACATTGCAAAAACACTATGTATATTATGCATAAAACTGTCAAAATTTAATCATAATTTCTGTGGGATATGGTGGCAATTGGCTAAATTAGCCCACACAGCTACAAGGATGCACTTTCATGCTAGTTTTAGGACCTCATATTGTAGCTTATAGAGACCCCAATTGAAGTACAAAACAATCTTAAAACTATCTACTTTGGTTTAGATACAGGCATCATGAAACCTATAACCCAATAATTAATCTGACTTTATGAAAACATTTTTGGGGACCTTACCACTTTTCCCATGTGGTTTCTTCCGTCAAAGACTTGATGAAATGGTGACCTCTTCATAAAACTTTGTCTCAACTTACCTCACTCCCCTTACATCCACTGACTAGTGACCACTTTGTCTTTACCTGTAGGGATTCACAGCATGGACTTAAATATAACATGGTATTATGTGATGTTAAACACATCTTTGTAGTTTACATATTTTGGTTGTTTGATGGTGCAGGCTTTGGTGGAGGACATCAGCTCCTGCTTGCTTAGACAGAGAATGTGTGTGTGTGTGTGTGTGTTGACTGTGAACGCCCCCCCACAGACAGTGTTGTGATAGAAGGTGTCTGGAGAGAGTTGATCTGGCCCTAGACTGATCCTGATCTGATGGGAGCAGACCCGCACAGGAGGGAACTTACCGCAGGCAGACAGGGGCAGCGTGTATGTGTGTGTCTGAGTCTGTATCTGTCTGTGTGTGTATGTGGCAGGGACAGAGAGCCTACTTACTGCTCCACCTGGGTGCCATTGCCATGTTGCAGCACTGCCTGGCACTGTGCGTATGCGTGCAGGCATGTGTGTGCGTGTGTATGCAACTGTGCATTCTGTTCTTTGGCAGAACTGGAGTGGAGAGGCAACGGAACAGTTCATACTCCCCATGACTATTCAGAGTCTGCAGAAAGTAGCTTTTCACAAACTGTGCTTTTAACTATTAGTAATCTCTCACCTCCCTAGTAAATCTGGCCTTGTGTGTCTCCTGGACTTTAGGCCCGTATTAATACTATAGCTGGGTCCTGTCTGTACTGGGTCTGTCCTCACTCTTCTAGGCCTCTAAAGGTAACAGCCAATTAAACAAACCAACGCACAAATCACATATGTTCCCTTAATGAGGGTAGGTCGCACGGTGGCGTGCGTGTGTTAACTCTGTCTCGCTGTTGTGTAGGTCGCCTGTTTTCCTCTGGACATATCTGTATTGTGGGGCTTGTTTTTCTGTTTGTACATCCATACCCTAATGAAATACATGTAGAGTACCAGTCAAAAGTTTGGACACACCTACTCATTCCAAGGTTTTTCTTTATGTTTTACTATTTTCTACGTTGTAGAATAATGGTGAAGACATCAAAACTATGAAATAACACATATCGAATCATGTAGTAACCAAAACATTGTTCAACAAATCAAAATATATTTTATATTTGAGATTCTTCAAAGTAGCCACTCTTTGCCTTGATGACAGCTTTGCACACTCTTGGCATTCTCTAAACCAGCTTCATGAGGTAGTTACCTGGAATGCATTTCAATTAACAGATGTGCCTTGTTAAAAGTTAATTTGTGGAATTGACTTCCTTCTTAATGCGTTTGAACCAATCAGTTGTGTTTTGAAAAGGTAGGGGTGGTATACAGAAGATAGCCCTATTTGGTAAAAGACCAAGTCCATTTTATGGCAAGAACAGCTCAAATAACCAAAGAGAAATGACAGTCCATCATTACTTTAAAACATGAAGGTCAGTCAGTTCGGAAAATTTCAATAACTTTGAAAGTTTCTTCATGTGCAGTCGCAAAAACCATCAAGCGCTATGATGAAACTGGCTCTCATGAGGACCGCAACAGGAAAAGAAGACCTAGAGTTACCTCTGCTGCAGAGGATAAGTTCATTAGAGTTACAACCTCAGACATTTTAGCCCAAATAAATGCTTCACAGAGTTCAAGTAACAGACACATCTCAACATCATCTATTCAGAGGAGATTGCGTGAATCAGGCCAGTAGTAAGAGACTTACTTGGGCCAAGAAACACGAGCAATGGACATTAGACCAGTGGAAATCTGTCCTTTGATCTGATGAGTCTAAATGTGCAATTTTTTTAAATTCCAACCACTGTGTCTTTGTGAGACGCAGAGTAGGTGAACAGATGATCTCTGCATGTGTGGTTCCCACTGTGAAGCATGGAGGAGGAGGTGTGATGGTGTGGGGGTGCTTTACTGGTGACACAGTCTGTGATTTATTTAGAATTCAAGGCACACTTAACCAGCATGGCTTCCACAGTATTCTGCAGCGATATGCCATCCCATCTGGTTTGCGCTTAGTGGGACTATCATTTGTTTTTCAACAGGACAATGACCCAACACACCTCCAGGCTGTGTAAAGGCTATTTGACCAAGAAGGAGAGTGATGGAGTGCTGCATCAGATGACCTGGCCTCAACAATCACCCAACCTCAACCCAATTGAGATGGTTTGGGATGAGTTGGACCACAGTGTGAAGGAAAAGCGGCCAACAAGTGCTCAGCATATGTGGGAATTCCTTCAAGCCTGTTGGAAAAGCATTCCAGGTGAAGCTGGTTGAGAAAATGCCCAGAGTTTACAAAGCTGTCATCAAGGCAAAAAGTGGCTCCTTTGAGGAATTTTAAATATAAAATCTATTTTGATTTGTTTAACACTTTTTTGGTTACTACATGATTCCATATGTGTTATTTCAATGTTTTGATGTCTTCACTATTATTCTACAATGTAGAAAATAGTAAAAATAAAGAAAAACCCTTGAATGAGTAGGTGTGTCCAAACATTTGACTGGTAATGTACATCCTGGTACTGGTACTGTACATACGTCTTCTTCATTCATACTGTTACCTGATTTTTTTCTCTCCAGATAGCAAACAGGTTCTAAATCAATTATGAACACATCAATCCAGATTAACTGTTCTCTGTTCTGCAATCTCAACACTCATTCTCTCCTCAGTCAAGGCCCTTGTTGGTTTTTATAAAAATAACTGATCTGACTATGGTTTGGAACCCCTCCAAACCCTCTTTTCACCGCCAATCCCTCCATTTATAATCCAGAATTGGATGGCGGAGGCTTTTGCCTCTCACCACAATGGAGAGCCACCATCTCCAAATGGTTTTGTATTGTGACTGACTGGCAGCCTGGCTAGTGCCCTGGTATCAAAACCTTCAAGCGTTAAATGAGGGCTCCGCTCCAACTAAGATGCTGCTTGCCTGGAAATGTGGGGAATCGAAAGAGGTGTGTGTCTGTCTTAGGGCTTTGGTGGGTGTGATCCGCCCCCCTACCCCAGCCAGCCCTAGTCCCTACAAAGCCTTGCCTCCTGGAGAGCCCTGAGCCTGCTATCAGTCAGACAGACCCAGACCAATTGGATGCTATCAGAGCTCTAGAACTCCTGCAGTGTAGAGAGAGAGAGAGAGAGAGAGAGAGAGAGAGAGAGAGAGAGAGAGAGAGAGAGAGAGAGAGAGAGAGAGAGAGAGAGAGAGAGAGAGAGAGAGAGAGAGAGCGAGAGAGAGAGAGAGAGAGAGAGAGAGAGAGAGAGAGAGGGGGAGAGAGGGAGAGGGAGAGGGAGAGGGAGAGGGAGAGGGAGAGGGAGAGAGGGAGAGAGAGAGAGAGAGAGAGGGAGAGAGAGAGAGAGAGAGAGAGAGAGAGACCTTCTATAACAAAGCCATCACCTATAGACAGCTTAACCTAGAGAAGAGTCCCCTAAGCAAGCTGATCCTGGGGCTCTGTTTACAAACAGACCCTACAGATCCCCAGGACAGCAATTAGACCCAATCAAATAAGGAGAAAACAAAAAGATAATTACTTTACACATTGGAAAGAATTTACAACAAAAATAACAGAGCAAACTGGACTGCTATTTGCCCCTAAACAGAAAGCACACATTGGCAGAATACCCAACCATTGTGACTGACCCAAAATGAATGTATGTAACTATGTAACGACTCAGTAAGCATGGCCTTGTTATTGAGAGAGGCCACCATATGCAGACCTTGCTCTCAAGAGAAAACAGGCTATGTGCACACTGCCCACAAAATTAGGTGGAAACTGAGCTGCACTTCCTAACCTCTTGCCAAATGTATGACCATATTCGAGACACATATTTCCATCAGATTACACAGACCCACAAAGAATTCCACAAATCTATTGGCTAAAATACCACAGTGTGCCATCACAGCACAAGAAAAGGGCAACCAGTGACGAACAAATACCATTGTAAATACAACCCATATTTATGTTTTTTTGTTTTCCCTTTTGCACTTTAACTATTTGCACATCATTATAACACTGTACATAGCCATAATGACATTTTAAATGTGTCTATTCCTTTGAAACTTGTATAATGTTTACTGTTGATTTTTGATTATTTATTTAACTTTAATTGAGAGAGAGAGAGAGAGAGAGAGAGAGAGAGAGAGAGAGAGAGAGAGAGAGAGAGAGAGAGAGAGAGAGAGAGAGAGAGAGAGAGAGAGAGAGAGAGAGAGAGAGAGAGAGAGAGAGAGAGAGAGAGAGGTGAGTTACTGCTCTGAGTGTGGCTATAGGCAATGAGGTACAGGGCCAGAGGTGGAACGAGAACGAGAACCAGTGGCAGATTTAGGTATAGGGCTGGCGGCACGTGGCGGCACGGGGCGCCCGCACCAAAAAATTCTGAATGGTGACATTTGCGCGATCGGTTTTCTATCGCTCATTTGCACGTCACGTCAATGATATCATGTCACCATGTGGGACTCTAGGTCAATTAACCTTGTTGGAGTGGGAGCCCTGATTATAGTTTTGTGAGCTAGGCAGGCTACTGCCTGGGAAGATCTCCCACTCAGAAGTACGAGATGGGGAGGGGGCGGAGGTAGGTTGACCTCAGGTCTCCCCACTGGAAGCCCGAGGTAGGGGGAGCGGGGGAATCTATCAAATAGCGCACCTCTAACTTTGTACAGTACTAATGCAATTAGTAAAATCAGTCACACTATGAAATGCTACCAAATAAACCAAAATTCATTCATAGTACTGTGAATATATAGTTTCACAGACATATTGTTGCATTTTTTTCTGGTTTGTGCGAAATCGTTAAGAATAATATAAAACCAGTCTGCACACCACCACCATACAAGCTAGAACCGCCACTGACGAGAACACGCACACACATATCCCCTACATCCGGGATCATATTAACACTTCCCTCCTACACTTGGTACTCTTCATCTATTCATGTGCCTTTACCCTAAATATTTCACCAGCTCATGATTATTTCATGCCCCTCAGAATGTCTCTCTCCTGAGACGGAGTGAGAAAGACATAGAGATGGAAAGCGAGAGCGATAGAGAGGAAGGGAAGGTTAGAAGGATAGGCAAAGAGAGAGGAAGCGGGCGGCAGAACAGAAAGTGTGCCATAGAGCAGAGAGAAGCTCTGCAGTCCTGATCAGTCCCAGACCCGCATCTGTTTCCCTACCTCCCATGCTGCGGCTGCCAGCTCAGAAACACCAGCCTAAATTGAATGTTTCCCCCAGTGATTGATAGAGAGATGAGGGGGAAGGAGGGCTGTGGCCCGGCTTCTGGCTCTGTACTGTTATGTGATCTCTTGGCCCAGTCTCTCCCCTCCCCCCCCCCCCCCCCACACACACACACTCATAGATAATCCTTCCTAATTTTCGGCTCGCCCTGCTCCAGCTCTGCTCTGGATCCTCTAAATTGTGATTGACTGCTGATGTCCCACATAGCTGGCCTGTCTGTTTTCCCCCTCCCTTCCCTCCTCTCCTAGATTAACCCGATCAGTTTGAGGTTTCAGGATCCCCCATGCTGTCTGACACCACCAGGGCCAAACAGAGCCACACTGAAATGAGAGTCCCGTGTACGCCCCCCCCACACACACACTCTTAGAAAAACAGGTTATTTGGCGTTCCCCATAGGAGAAGGGGTTCTACTCTGTGGAAAGGGTTCTACCTGGAACCAATAAGGGTTCTTCAAAGGGTTCTGCTATTGGGAACAGCTGAAAAACCTTTTTAGGAGTCTAGTATTCCCCTGGCTGTGTGTTGGCGACATCACGGTCCCTCCCAGCCCCCCCTCTGTCTGAGCTGCCATCTGTCATATGCCAGGCCAAACCCCAAACTCACAGCTCATCCAGGACCAGTCACGGAGGGCCCTGAGCTCTGAGAACAGACCACGCTGGGTCTATAGTCATGTCTCTCTCTGTCTGAGTCAACCACAACCACAATCTGACCCATACAGAAAACCTGACTCACTTTGAGGAATGTGTTATTGTGAGTGAGGGCTTATGTAAAATGGACAGTGGTCAGTCTGGACTGTAGTTTGTGGTGGTCCACTGTCTAGTCAGACGGTTTGGTAGAGTGCAGTAGGGAGATATGCCATCTCTTCTCTATCTCCCGCCCCGCCCCTGCATGTGTGTGTCAGACCAGTGTGATGTGAATCAAGGTCAGTGGGGATTCGTCAGCAGCCGCCTCTTCCCCCTCCCCCTTAGGGGTTGTGTACTGAGTTAAGCCTGTCTGTCCAGCCAGCCGACACCCAGCCACAGCACTAGGCTAGCTGCTCAGCCCGCAGCTTAATTACTGAAAAGCCCACAGAGTGTCTGACCTCCACCGTTAGCCTAATTGAAATTTAATTGAATTTTCCTTGTCTAGACTAATTAAGCTCCTACTGAAACCGCCAATCTTTTAGCCACCTAGCCTAGCTAGCCTCTGGACGGCCGGGACGCGCATCCTATGGTGTGGGAAGAGAGGAAAGAAAGGGGGAGGAAAGAGGTGGAGCTGAGGAAGGCAAAGGGGAGAGGTCTGGTATTGGCTCTCAGGGGTGGGTGTGGTGAGAAAGAGAGATGGAGTGAGAGAATGAGAGGAGGGAGAGAGAGATTGACAAAGTGGTGCAGACTAAAGTGAGGTCGGGAGTGTGAGGTAAGCAGCCTGCACCACTGACCTGGAGCATGTGGTTAAATAACACTGAGCAGTGGCACTCATCGTCTGCCTAACGTCAGTTCTGTGTGTGTGTGTGTGTGTGTGTGTGTGTGTGTGTGTGTGTGTGTGTGTGTGTGTGTGTGTGTGTGTGTGTGTGTGTGTGTGTGTGTGTGTGTGTGTGTGTGTGTGTGTGTGTGTGTGTGTGTGTGTGTCTGGCATTGTCCCAGGCTTGTTGTGTGCAGCCCCATTTAGTACAAGTGTACACATATGCACAGTACCAGTCAAAGGTTTAGACACACCTACTCATCTAAGGCTTTTTCTTTATTTTTATTATTTTCTACATTGTAGAATAATAGTGAAGACATCACAACTAGGAAATAACACATATGGAATCACGTAGTAACCAAAAAAGTGTTAACTCTTGGCATTCTTTCAACCATCTTCACCTGGAATGCTTTTCCAACAGTCTTGAAGGAGTTCCCACATATGCTGAGCACTTGTTGGCTGCTTTTCCTTCACTCTGTGGTCCAACTCATTCCAAACCATCTCAATTGGGTTGAGGTTGGGTGATTGTGGAGGCCAGATCATCTGATGCAGCACTCCATCACTCTCCTTCTTGGTCAAATAGCCCTTACACAGCCTGGAGGTGTGTTGAGTCATCGTCCTGTTGAAAAACAAATGATAGTCCCACTAAGCACAAACCAGATGGGATGGTGTATCGCTGCAGAATGCTGTGGAAGCCATGCTGGTTAAGTGTGCCTTGAATTCTAAATAAATCACAGACAGTGTTACCAGCAAAGCACCCCCACAACATCATACCTCCTCCTCCATGCTTCACAGTGGGAACCCCTCATGCGAAGATCATCCGTTCACATACTCTGCGTCTCACAAAGACAGAGGTGTGGAACCAAAAATCTCAAATATGGACTCATCAGACCAAATTTCCACTGGTCTAATGTCCATTGCTCGTGTTCCTTTACCTAAGCAAGTCTCTTCTTTGCAGCAATTCAACCATGAAGGCCTGATTCACACAGTCTCTTCTGAACAGTTGATGTTGAGATGTGTCTGTTACTTGAAGTCTGAGGTGCAGTTAAATGCAGATTTCTGAGGCTGGAAACTCTAATGAACTAATCCTCTGCAGCAGAGGTAACTCTGGGTCTTCCTTTCCTGTGGCGGTCCTCATGAGAGCCAGTTTCATCATAGCGCTTGATGGTTTTTGCGACTGCACATGAAGAAACTTTCAAAGTTCTCGAAATGTTCCCGGATTGACTGACCTTCATGTCTTAAAGTAATGGTGGACTGTCATTTCTCTTTGCTAATTTGAGCTGTTCTTGCCATAATATGGACATGGCACACCTGTTCATTGAAATGTATTCCAGGTGACTTCCTCATGAAGCTGGTTGAGAGAATGCCAAGAGTGTGAAAAGCTGTCATCAAGGCAAATGGTAGCTACTTTGGAGAATCTAAAATCTAAAATATATTTTGATTTGTTTAACACTTTTTTGGTTACTACATGATTCCATATGTGTTGTTTCATAGTTTTGATGTCTTCACTGTTATTCTACAATGTAGAAAATAGTAAAAATAAAGAAAAACCCTTGGATGAGTCGGTGTGTCCAAACTTTGACTGGTACTGTATGTGTGCATGCATGTGTGTCAGTAGTATGTCCCTCCCTCATGACAGTTCCAACCCCTCAGCTATAAATACCAGGTCACAATAACCCCCAATGGACCTTGTCACTCAGATTCATATCACCACAATCCCTTCTCCAAACCCCTGGAAACTCCACTAGCATCCATGTTTTTATTCCTTTGCATCTAAAACAACAACATCCTTGATGTGTTTGTGTTTCCCCAACTACACAGCGAGTGGAACAACACCCAAAGTGCTTCAGACAGGCTCTGGGGGGAAGCAGGGTTCTCCTGGGAGGTGTTTGTTGAGATTCTTTGCTTTTAGCAGGTGAAAGACAGTGCCGTTTTAATGGTTGTGATTCACCATAAGTTATTCATTTGACGCTTTCCCTTCCTCAGTAGGCAGGAATACATTATCCAAGAGCATCCTGGCAAAGGAGAGAGGAGAGGAGAGAAGAGGAGAGAGGGATGCTAATGTTGTGTGAGAGGAGGAGTGAGACGGAGTCATTAAGAGCGCGAGAGAGAGAGAGAGGAGGATGACAGAGGAGAGGAGAAGAGGGTGCCAGGAGAGCGAGTGTTTGTGAAAGAGAGGGGGGTGGAGTGAGAGATAAAAAGAGCAAGGGCAATGTTTTTTATGGTGTGTGTTGAAGTGACCTTACTCTCCCTTCTTCTTTCCTCTCCATTCTTTTCTCTCCCCCAGGTCCCTATTCAGCCTGGCCAGTCTTTCAAGTTCACAGTCCTGGAGACCCTGGACCGCATCAAGGAGGAGTTCCAGTTCCTCCAGGCTCAGTACCACAGGTGCTGTATACTCACTCACTACCCTCCATCCATAGACTCGATTACAGATAGGATATACACACCACCCTCCATCTTAACCCATGCAGGCCTACATAGACTCTATAGCCACAATCCTAACTTGAGGTCTACACATGTAACTCAAATCTTCATACGAGTCTCTCATAAACATCAATACACGATTGTAGTAAAAGTCTGTGCTTCGCATGTATCTGTGTGTCTGAAGATAGGAGACTGAGGATTGTGTTCTATATGAATTCTACCAATGAAGGTGCCTCAGGGGATAACAGTCCCTACTCCTCTCTCCAAAGGACTGAGAGAGCCCCCTGGGAAACACTGCAGCACGTCTGCTGCTCCACTTATTAGTCTGGGAAATATTACACAGGCTACATTAGACATCAGCCGTAATTGTACTGTATGTGTATGTGTAAGCCAAGGACAGGTGCAGTGAACTATATGGTTGTTATAGCACAGTCATACCATATGCAGGTACAGATTCTAACCTTATCCGTCTTAGTCTTAATGACACAGTGGCAGGGTGTTAGCCTGGTCCCAGATCTGTTTGTGCTGTTTTGCCAACGTCTATGTCTTTGTCATGCATAGGAGTTGACAGGACAGTACAAACTCCAGGGTGCAGGGTGTGGTGATATGGGTTTATACTCCATATCATAGCAGAGTGATGGTGTGTTTCATCAGAGAGGTAGTCTGAGTAGAGTTGACCTGCAGTGACCTTGGTGCTGGGAGCCCAGCTTCACAGCATGAGCTGAATACTCATGGCCATATCTCTCTCAGTCACAGCTCTGTGAACAGTGTGCTGAAGCTAACATTGTTCTCCCACTGCAGCCTGAGACCCATCGGTCTCTCTGTCTGATCGATCTAGATCCATAATCTCTTTTCAGCTTTGACAAGAAGGAGAGATTCAGGTGGGGCTGCAGAGTAGACCGATACGGTTGGCTATAGTGTATGTCCTGCACTTGATCAGTTTGTTGACCTGTGTGTGTGTTTGGTTGTGTGTCTGTGTTTTCTGTCGTGTGTGCGTGCGCGTACATGGTTACCTGTATGTTTGTGTGCATGTTTGTGTCTTGCCTCTGCAGCCTGAAACTGGAGTGTGAGAAGCTGGCCAGTGAGAAGACAGAGATGCAGAGACACTACATCATGGTGAGTTCAATTCTATTTACACCACCACACCACCGCTGGCTCACTGGAATCAATCAGACAACATGGAGGAGGAAGGCCCAGTCTCAATCTGGCTTTATAAATGGACCCCTGTCCACTACACCAACATAGGAGGCTATCTAGCTTGTTGAAGAGCATCATCTGGCGAAGTGGTCTAAGGCACTACATCTCAGTGCAAGAGGCATCACTACAGACCCTGGTTCGATTCCAGGCTGTTTCACAACCGGCCGTGATTGGGAGTCCCATAGGGTGGTGCACAATTGGCCCAGTGTCGTCCAGGTTAGGGTTTGGCCGGGGTAGGCCGTCATTGTAAATAAGAATTTGTTCTTAACTGACTTACCTAGTTAAATAAAGGTTAAATATTTAAAACATTTTAGGTTAGGAGGATGAGACTGCGCAAAAACTCTCTCTCCCGTGCAACAGTTTAAGCCCCTCCACATCTATATGTCTGTCTGTCTGTCTGTCTGTCTGTCTGTCTGTCTGTCTGTCTGTCTGTCTGTCTGTCTGTCTGTCTGTCTGTCTGTCTGTCTGTCTGTCTGTCTGTCTGTCTGTCTGTCTGTCTGTCTGTCTGTCTGTCTGTCTGTCTGTCTGTCTGTCTGTCTGTCTGTCTGTCTGTCTGTCTGTCTGTCTAGCTAAAGACTTGTATATAAATAACTAACTATGTCTAAGTCTGTGGCACAGTCATAGTCAGGACAGAACCTGAATACGATATGAACCATCTGCTGAGCAGCTCCCTTATCATCAACCTGAGCGAGAGAGAGCGACAGACACAGACACACAGATACATGGGAAGAGCAGTACACAGTGCAGTATGGTAGACAGACAGACACTACCTCAGAGTTAGGGCTGGGAATTGCCTGGGACCTCACAATATGATATTATCACGATATGATATTATCACGATACTTAGGTGCCGATGTATTGGAATTCCATACTGTCATTTCATTGTGATTCGATGTTCCAAACATATTGCTCATGTCTGCTGCAAAGGGACTATAGAGAGTCAAGAGAAAATGAGAAATTAAAGTGCTGAAAACAAATAGGCTTCTATTTAAAAGGAAGATGGAGAACAAACTGTATTGTTGGGGGATTTGGAGGACCACAGTCAGTCGATAGGAAATATCATTGTGCTCTTGGCTAAAATGTTAATTTTTGTGGCAATTTCGGTTCAAGTCCCTAGTGAGACACCATGGTAGAATAGTGGTATGTATTGCAAGAGGAAATTTTTTTACGCTACTGCTACTCACTGTTTATTATCTATGCATAGTCATTTTACCCCCACCTTTATCTACATATTACCTCAATTACCTCGACTAACCTGTACCCTCACACATTGACTCAGTAATTGTACCCCCTGTGCATGGCCTTGTAATTGTTATTTACTGTGTTACTTTAAAAAATATATTTTTATTATTTTCTGCAAATATTTTCTTACTTTAAAAAACATTTCTGCATTGTTGTTTAAGGGCTTGTAAGTAAGCATTTCACAGTAACATGCTGACCAGACCAGACACGTCGCGTGCGAGAGTGTCGCAAAATAAATTTAGAAATCCATGTTATTCAATTATTGCACCCACACTGCTTGCGCGCGCCAACGAGCGTCTGCGACACCAAGGGCTAAAATAGATGTCGTTCCTATTTCTGACGCAGATCGCGCTCCAAGTCCTACCTCTCCCATCTCCTCATTGGTTTATAGAAGCAGGTACCCACGTGCCATCTCCTCATTGGTTTATAGAAGCAGGTACCCACGTGCTATCTCCTCATTGGTTATACCGATGTGGGTGATAGAAAGACGAACTGTTTTGCCGGTAGTCGTGGTAATACAATGAAAGTTTAGATGCGATCACCATATAATTTAAACGATGAAAAAGCCTGGAAGGAGGAGAGATGACTAGAAACGATTTGGTTGTCCGTTTTATGTGTGGATTAATTGTTGGAGTAGAGATCCTTGTGCATTTCAGGTAAAATAACAACTCAATGTTTATATCCCAGGACAAATTAGCTAGCATCAACAAGCTAGCTAAATAGGACAAATTAACGTTAGCTAGCAAGTGCAAGCTAACTAGCTTAATTGCCATACATGTTTAATGCTTTTCGACCTGTCCCCAAATTAATGTCATTGGTTCAGAGTTTGTTTTGATATTTTAACCTGCGTGTCGTGATCGCGTTTGGTGTGGGGGGGGCAAAATACATTTATGCACGATAGCGCACGATGGTGCACGCGCGCAGCCGGTTTGGGCAAGGTGTAAGGTCTACATCTATTGTATTCCACGCATGTGACAAATAAAATTTGATTTGATTTGAATGATGATTTACTAGGAAAGATGGGTTGATCTGTGGCTGTCTGAAGGTTGGAATTATTTATTTAAATTTTATTTAACTAGGCAAGTCAGTTAAGAACACATTTTTATTTACAATGATGGCCTACACAGGCCAAACCCGGAGGATGCTGGGCCAATCGTGCACCGCCGTATGGGACTCCCAAACACGGCCGGTTGTGATACAGCCTGGATTAGAACCAGGGGTTTGTAGTGACGCCTCTTGCACTGAGATGTAGTGCCACTCCAATCAGGGGTGATGGTGGGGATGTGATCATTGTATGTTTTGCGTTGAGTTATTTCTGTTTTCCACTGAGCTGTATGTGTGTGTTCTGGACCTGGTGGTTCTGGGTGCGCCCGGGCGTCGTGCGGGGCTTTGTCCTTCCCACCCTTGGAAAATCCCTTTGGGCCAGGAGCGGAGGCCAGCGTTCTTTTTTCTCCCCAATTTCGTGTTATCCAATTGGTAGTTACAGTCTTGCCTCATCGTTGCAACTCCCGTATGGACTTGGGAGAGGCGAAGGTTGAGAGCCGTGCATCCTCCGAAACACAACCCAACCAAGCCGCACTGCTTCTTGACACAATGCCCACTTAGCCCAGAATTCAGCCGCACCAATGTGTCAGAGGGAATACTGTACACCTGGCAACTGTGCCAGCGTGCACTGTGCCCGGCCCGCCACAGGAGTCGCTAGTGCGCGATGGGACAAGGACATCCCTGCCGACCAAACCCTCACCTAACCCGGACGACGCTGGGCCAATTGTGCGCCGCCTCATGGGTCTCCCGGTCGCCGCCGGCTGCGACAGAGCCTGGACTCGAACCCAGAATCTCTAGTGGCACAGCTAGCAGTGCGATGTAGTGCGTTAGACTGCTACACGGGATGCCGGATATGCATATTCTTGATACCATGTGAAAGGAAACACTTTGAAGTTTGTGGAAATGTGAAACTAATGTAGGAGAATATAACAGTAGATCTGGCAAAAGATAATACAAAGAAAAAAACATGCAATTTTTTTCTTCCATCATCTTTGAAATGCAAGAGAAAGGCCATAATGTATTATTCCAGCCCAGGTGCAATTTAGATTTTGGCAACTAGATGGCAGCAGTGTATGTGCAAGTGTTAGACTGATCCAATGAACCATTGCATTTCTGTTCAAAATGTAGTGTCAAGACTGCCCAAATGTGTTTATTAATACATTTTCACAAGTTCATAACTGTGCACTCTCCTCAAACAACAGCATGGTATTATTTCACTGTAATAGCTACTATAAATTGGACAGTGCAGTTAGATTAACAAGAATTTAAGCTTTCTGCCAATATCAGATATGTCTATGTCATGGGAAATGTTCTTATTACTTACAACCTCATGCTAATCGCATTAGCCTACGTAAGCTCAACCGTCCCGCGAGGGACCCACTGATCCTGTTTAAACAGGTCAATAATCACCAGGCAGGTTGAAAATGTCAGTGAAGACACTTGCCAGTTGGTAATGTTTACATAAGAATTTAGACCCTTTACTCAGAACTTTGTTGAAGCACATTTGGCAGCGATTACAGCCTTGAGTCTTCTTGGGTATGACGCTACAAGCTTGGCACACCTGTATTTGGGGAGTTCCTCGCATTCTTCTCTGCAGATCCTCTCAATCTTTGTCAGGTTGGATACGGAGCGTCACTGCACAGCTATTTTCAGGTCTCTCCAGAGATGTTCGATTGGGTTCTGGCTGGGCCATTCGAGGACATTCAGAAGCTTGTCCCGAAGCCGCTCCTGCTTTGTCTTGGCTGTGTGCTTAGGGTCGTTGTCCTGTTGGAAGGTGAACCTTCGCCCCAGTCTGAGGTCCTGAGCACTCTGGAGCAGGTTTTCATTAAGGATCTCTCTGTACTTTGCTCCATTCATCTAGTCTCCCAGTCCCTGCCGCTGAAAACATCCCCACAGTACGATGCTGCCATCACCATGCTTCACTGTAAGGATGGTGCCAAGTTTCCTCCAGAGTGATGCTTGGCATTCAGGCCAAAGACTTTCATCAGACCAGAGAATCTTGTTTCTCATGGTCTGAGAGTCCTTTAGGTGCCTTTTGGCAAACTCCAAGTGGGCTGTCATGTGCCTTTTACTGAGGAGTGGCTTCCGTTTGGCCACTCTGCCATAAAGGCCTGATTTGGTGAAGTGCTGCAGAAATGGTTGTCCTTCTGGAATGGTCTCCCATCTCCCCAGAGGAGCTCTGTCAGAGTGACCATAGGGTGCTTGGTCACCTCCCTGACCAAGGACCTTCTCCCTTGATTGCTCAGTTTGGCCGGGCAGCCAGCTCTAGGAAGAGTATTGGTGGTTCCAAACTTCTTGCACTGTGTTCTGGGGACCTTCAATGCTGTAGAAATGTTTTGGTACCCTTTCTCAGATTTGTTCCTCGACACAATCCTGTCTCTGAGCTCTCCTGATAATTCCTTCGATCACATGGCTTGGTTTTTGCTCTGACATACACTGTCAACTGCAGGACCTTACATAGACAGCTGTGTGCCTTTCCAAATCATGACCAATCAATTGAATTTACCACAGGTGGAATCCAATCAAGTTGTTGAAACATCTCAAGGAGGATCAATGGAAACAGGATGCAGCTGAGCTCAATTTCGAGTCTCATATAAAGGGTCTGAATAGTTATGTAAATAAGCTATTTATGATTTTGCTTTGTCATTATGGGGTATTGTGTGTAGATTGATGAGGAAATGTTTTATTTAATACATTTTAGAATACGGCTATAATGTAACAGACCCATTGCAAAAAGTCAATGGGTCTGAATACTTTCCGAATACACTGTATATTGCATATACTGTATACACTGTGTACAAAACATTAGGAATACCTTCCTAATATTGAGTTCCATCCGCTTTTGCCGTCAGAACAGCCTCAATTCCTTGGGGCATGGACTCGACAAGCGTTCCACAGGCATACTGACCCATGTTGACTCCTTTGGGTGGTGGACCATTCTTGATACACATGGGAAACTGTTGAGTGTGAAAAACCCAGCAGCGTTGCAGTTCTTGACACATTTAAACCAGTGCGCCTGTCACCTACAACTATACCCATTCAAAGGCACTTAAATATTTTGTCTTGCCCATTCACCCTCTGAATGGCACACATACAATTCATGTCTCAATTGTGTCAAGGCTTAAAAATGTCATGCTTGAGTAAAAGTTAAGGTTCTTTTAAGATACATTTACTCAAGTTAAAGTCAAAAGTCACCCAGTAAAATACTATTTTAGTAAAAGTAAAAGACAATGCTTAAATATACTTAATTAGCAAAAGTAGAAGTAAATGCTATAAATCCTTTCAAATTCCTTATACAGTTAAGCAAACCAGACGGCAAGATTTTCTTGTTTTGGATATGTACGGATAGCCAGGGGCACACTCCAACAAATAACAAACAAAGCATTTGTGTTTAGTGAGTCCGCCAGATCAGAGGCAGTAGGAATGACCACGTGTTATCTTGATAAGTGCTTGAATTATAAAAAATGTCCTGCTAAGCATTTTAAATGTAAGTATTTTGGAGTGTCAGGGGAAATGTATCAGAGTAAAAATTGCATATTTTCTTTAGGAATGTAGTGGAGTTAAAAGTAAAAAACAAAACATTTAAGTAGTCCTTCAAAGTATTTTTACCTAGTTGCTTTAATGCCTACTGCATGGGCAGTGATCTGGAGGAAGGGAGTGTGAGGAACAGAAAGTGAGAGGGAGGGAGAGATGGACGGAGGGAGGGAGGATGAAATGGAGGGTGAAAGGCATGGACAGGGGCTCAAGAGCGAGAAAGTACGGGGAAAAAATGAAAAGAGAGGCTTAGCGAGAGGTAGTCAGTCAGAGAGAGTGGCTGAAAGAGAGAGAGATTGAGAGACGGAGAGAGGGCCAGAGAGAGAGACAGAGAGAGAGAGAGCGTAAGCATAGACACGTAAATAATATGAAGTAACAAGGTCTCAGTGGCTCCACTGTAGGGCTAACCCAGAAGGCTATATTTAGGTAGTTAGACGGGCCTGTCATGTAAACTAAGACTTGTTTCCGCAGGCAGCCAGCAGCCCACTCTTTCTTTAGACTGCTTGTATCATTCATTATTTTGTAGATTTAAATACAAGGTACGGGATGTTCCCTCCCGCTAACGTACTACTTCCAGGGAATGATTTACGACCTGGCTGATGATGATTATGATGTTGAGCATGGAATAGACATCAGGATTCATTTGGAGCAGCATATTGGAATGTTGGCACTATAAAACGAGGTACAAGTCTAAGCAGGCAGCAGGGGTTGGCTCTGGTGTTTTGTACATTTTGTTAAATCTCTCTGCAGCTTTATGCATAAACTATATACAACCTGTCTCTGTTAGTCTACTGTGGTAGTCTACAGAGACATGATCAATGTATAACTACAGTGGTGGTCACGCGTACACACACACACACACACACACGCGCGCACACGCACACAGGAGAGGGTGTCTGCGGGTGCCTTGTAATTCATGGGGCTCAGATTTTACAGTTCTCTCGGAATCTCACAGTGTATTTTTAAATAAAACTACATTGTTTCACTGTCTAATCAGAGACTGAGAGGTGTCTGTCAATGTCAGGCCTGAGACGAATAGAGTAGACGGACGTGTGTGTGTGTGTGTCTTAGTATGTGTGTGTGTCTTAGTATGTGTGTGTGTCTTAGTATGTGTGTGTGTCTTAGTATGTGTGTGTGTCTTAGTATGTGTGTGTGTCTTAGTATGTGTGTGTGTGTCTTAGTATGTGTGTGTGTCTTAGTATGTGTGTGTGTGTGTCTTAGTATGTGTGTGTGTGTCTTAGTATGTGTGTGTGTGTCTTAGTATGTGTGTGTGTGTCTTAGTATGTGTGTGTGTGGTGCTTATGTTTGAGATAGAGGGGCTCCGCAGGGGTCTGCTTTTAATGACCATCCATGTGGTCACTCATCCACTGTAACTTTGTGCAATTGTGTGTGTGTGTGTGTGTGTGTGTGTGTGTGTGTGTGTGTGTGTGTGTGTGTGTGTGTGTGTGTGTGTGTGTGTGTGTGTGTGCGTGCGTGCGTGCGTGCGTGCGTGCGTGCGTGCGTGCGTGCGTGGATGTGTGTGTGTGTGTGTGTGATACAGCCCCGCAGGCGGGAGGGGTGTGTGTGTTATGTGTGTGTGAGGGGAGGGGGGGGGTGGATTAATGCAGTACTCTCAGCCTCTAACTCATCTGTCTGATTCAGCCTGACACACTGTTCTCTCTTCAGGAACATAAAAGTCACAGATTGCCAGAGAGAGAGAGATGGAGAGAGAGATGGAGGGATTGTGAGAGGAAGGGCGGGGAGGAAGGAGAGAACCGGGGCTGAGGAAGAGGGATAGAGGGAGGGAGAGAGAGAGGGATGAGGATAGAATTGTAAAATGATTGCTCCCCAGTAAGCTAACGGTCTCTATGACATATGATACTGTGAGCTGACGATTTAGTGGGAAAAAAACAGGAGCCAGATGTAGCTGAGGATTGTGGCTGTTTTAAGAGTCTTAAACCTGTCTGAACTGTCTGGTAACATGGAGGAGCACAGCAGCACACACGTATTCACAAAGATCGGCTGCTGGGGGCTCCATCAACATAAGCCCCTCGTAGGCCCAATAAGAAAGGCCACTCCAAGGTCAATCCATTTTGGTTGGGATTTGGTCATATTTCTCCAACTCTGATGATGAAACAAGATGTAAAGACCTTCTGTCCTAAATCTACTTTTAGGGATTTAGTTACTTCGCTATGTTGAATTAATGCAGAGCTAAAAGTCAGATCTGGCTAGTCTTAAGGATATGTGAGAAGCGCTTTCTAATAATGTATTACACTAACACACTGATGTCTGTATGGGAGGAGATGGAGAAGTAAAGAGACAGGCACACCTGAGGGACGCTGATGAACAATGCAGTCTACGTGCAGGCACTCACACACATCCCATTAAGCCAAATCACCTTGGATTAGATGCACTCCACAAAGCTTCTTCTTAAGTCTGGAGGTTGCCTTAAATGAATAGTAAAGACACAGGCTGGCTGGCGAGACACTCTGACACTCACTCAACACGATGACTCACAGTGAAATGGAAGGGCAAAGGAGAGAGCAAACACTCTGAGATGAATGGAAGAAGAGAGCGAGAGATGAACAGCAGAGAGAGAGAAAGAAAAGAGCTGCAGCTGGTTGAATGAAGTGAAGGAATGCTTTATAGTTGGTTGCTCAAATGACAGTGTGTCTGTATGTCAGACTAAAGGCTAGAGAAACCGATAGGGGGTGGATGTTGTTGATGGCTGTGGACTAGTTAGCCAATGAAAAACATCGTCTCACTACAGTGACCCAGTAGGGTCTAGCCTGAGGGCCCAACACCCTCACACACACACACACACACACACACACACACACACACACACACACACACACACACACACACACACACACACACACACACACACACACACCCTCCTCGTTGTGGTGGTTGGGTGAGCGATGTCAGCAGGCTGGCTTACTGTTTCTCCGCCGGGCTGAGCCTCTGCCACATCCGCCACATACCGGGCACAATCTGCTCCAGACTGACACACACACGCACGCACGAACATACCAGGGATTATACACACGGCGCTCAATGAGAATGCACTGACACAAGGGAGAGATTATATAAGGGGGGGGGGGGCTGGCAGGCAGGCAGCTAGGGAAAGATGAAGCCATTAAGAAACAGAACAGACAAACCTGCACAACGCTACAACAACTCTGCTCTGCTGTCTGTCTGTAGTAGACCAGGCTTGATAACAGCTCTGTGGCTGCCTGCTGCTGCTGTTGTGTAGCTGTTGTGTAGTGTTGGGGCTCTTAGCTAGCTTAGCTTGGTTTTTCACCTGAGATCATAAGCCTGCATGGGGATTTTAAGGCCATTCTTTTATATCACTGAGAATGATACAGTGGGGCCTTGGAATAGCATGTCTGGAGCAGTGTTATCGGAACGTACACCATTCAAATGAATGAGTGTAGATAAGATGAATGAGAATATGGACTGTTTAAAGATTACATGTATTTTGGTGTGGTTGAGCTGGATGGATTTCTTGTAGTAACACAGTACAGTACGTTTGGGGCTAAAGATCATGTGTGGATGGTATTTTTATCTTACACAAATTCACCCCCCCCCCCCCCCCCACACACACACACACACACACACACACACACACACACACACACACACACACACACACACACACACACACACACACACACACACACACACACACACACTCATACGTACACACATACGTACACACATTCTCCTTAAAACTATCTTTCCTAAGTCCATATGGACTATACAGTACTCCATTCCCACATTGTTCATCTCTCTGCATGGGTCCAGCCATATTGGTTCTCCATAGAACCTTATACAGTGTCTTTAGCCTATTTACAAAATCGTTACATAGCCCTTATTCCTCTATACAGACTGCTCTGCTCTGTGTTGTCCAGTACACCACTACATTAGCATACTGGTCCTCAGTACACTACTTACAGTATATATTATGATAGAGAGAAAGATAGAGAATGAGCATTATTAAGAATAGTTAGAGATCAAGAGAGAGAGGGAATTAATAAGAATGGTAAAACAAAATGAGAGATGAGACAGAGGTGGAGGGAGGACATGATGAGAAGAAGCTTTTATGATGCAGAGGAGAGGATTCAGAGATGGACAATAGAAAGTAGAGGGTACGTGTGTTTGTGAGGAAGAAACAGATACGCCAGAGAGAGAGATCAACAGCGAGAGAGAAGTAGAGAAAGAGACAAAGTAAGAGATTCAGGGAGGGAGAGAAGAGACAGAAACAGAGAGGAGAGAGAGTGTCCGTAGTCAGGTTTGATGGTCCTCACTCTCGGTGCTGTTCATGTGCCTACTGAGACTGGCTTTGTCACAATGACTGATCCTCCCTGTCTCTCCAGCCCTGGATGGAAGTTATTACTGCACATTACTGTGTGTACACACACACACACACCCACGCTGGCGCTGAGAGAGACAAACAGCCTCATACACACTGACATACACACACACACACTCACATTTCCACCATGCGGACACGAACAGACGCACACACACACACACACACATGATTGATCCCTTGATTCTACAGTATTTGATCTATTACCTCTGTATACTTATTGAATACTGTTCTTTTCTCTCTCTGCAGTACTATGAGATGTCCTACGGGCTGAACATTGAGATGCACAAACAGGTAAGAGAGATGTTACTGTCTGTCAGTATTACAGTGTGTGTTGTCTGGTCTGCTTCAGTGATGGTCTTTACAGGGAGCAGCGGAGGACAAACACCACAATCACCATCCGTTTTAGCCCTCCCTGACATCAGCCGCTTTCTCGATCTCACACACACACACACACACACACACACACACACACACACACACACACACACACACACACACACACACACACACACACACACACACACACACTGAGTGTGTGTTCATTTTTAATTGTCCACTGTGGCTCTTATATGTGTGCGTTTCATATGCATGAATTGCAGTATTTCTCGTACTATCTGAAAGAGTGTGTTTGTCACAGTAGGGTGTGTGTGTGTGGTGTGCATATGTGTGTGGGTGCGTCATGAGCAGCAGAGTCCTGGCAGGCACCCCATGTCCCTGTCTTTTCCTCACATTTCCAGCTAATGTGCTATTGACAGACACGTGGCACATTGTTGCAGAGTGAGCGTTGTGGCGCGTTATCCACTTGACTGACGCCTTCATTCAAGGTGACTTCCAGGCTTCTACTCCGGCATCACGGACAGCAGTGAAAATGTCTGATGGTGTTTAGCAGAACCAAACAGACTCAGTACCAGGTCTAGCAGAACCCGATAGACCCAAGGCTAGCAGAACGAGCCCCAGTGAAACCAAGCCCCAGAACCACAGATCCAAAGCTAACAGATCCAGAACCACAGAGTGTGTAGTGAAAGGTGGCCGTTAGCCAGTAGCCAGGCAGGGCAGAGCTCCACTGTAAGCTCTACTGTCACCACAGAGGAGAAATGAACAGAGATCTGCCTGTACTACTCCAGAAAGGGAGAGGGGAGGGATGGAGAGGGAGGGGAGGAAGGGAAGGAGGGAATGAGAGAGAGGAAGAGAGAGCAGCTGAGGAGAGAGGGGGGGGTGGGACACAGGAGAAGGGAGAGGAAAGCTGAGACAGTGAAAAGAGAGGGGGAGAGAGAGGTGTTGAGCAAAAAAGAGAGAAAGGGGGAGTTAAATGGAGAGAGTGTGATATGAGAGAGAAAAGAGATAGAGAGGAAGGATGAGTGAGAGCCAGAGAAAGAGAGGGTGAAAGAAGGAAAAAAAAGAGTGAGAGTGCACCGAGAAACGACAAGGGGAGCTTTGAGCTCTGGCGAGGAATAATGAATCATGAATACATTTAGCAGTATCTGCTCTTAGTTCCTCTCTTCCCAGCCCTAGTCGTGTGCCATTACTCTCCTCATTTTCACGCACAGGGCCATCTCATGTGCTGCTGCCATTAATTGAGCCATCGCGGTCACTCGCTGTCTACAAGAGTCAAGAGTCCCTTTAGCTTCTACTGATTGGGGAGGGATGTGTATAGGAGAGGATTTGGAGGGAATGGGCCGGCTGCCAACAGGGATACTGATACTAATTGATCTGATACTAACTGATCTGATACTAACTGATCTGATACTAACTGATCTGATACTAATTGATCTGATACTAATTGATCTGATACTAACTGATCTGATACTAACTGATCTGATACTAATTGATCATATACTAACTGATCTGATACTAATTGATCTGATACTAACTGATCTGATACTAACTGATCTGATACTAATTGATCTGATACTAATTGATCTGATACTAACTGATCTGATACTAATTGATCTGATACTAATTGATCTGATACTAACTGATCTGATACTAACTGATCTGATACTAATTGATCTGATACTAACTGATCTGATACTAATTGATCTGATACTAACTGATCTGATACTAACTGATCTGATACTAACTGATCTGATACTAATTGATCTGATACTAACTGATCTGATACTAACTGATCTGATACTAATTGATCTGATACTAACTGATCTGATACTAACTGATCTGATACTAACTGATCTGATACTAATTGATCTGATACTAACTGATCTGATACTAACTGATCTGATACTAACTGATCTGATACTAATTGATCTGATACTAATTGATCTGATACTAACTGATCTGATACTAATTGATCTGATACTAACTGATCTGATACTAACTGATCTGATACTAACTGATCTGATACTAATTGATCTGATACTAACTGATCTGATACTAACTGATCTGATACTATCTATCTGTGTGTTTGTTTTCCCCTCCTTCCTGCCGTGGAGAGGGTGATCAGTGATCTGCTATGGAATTATGGTAGCTTTAGATCAGAGAACAGCTAACGGAGCACAGCATACACTTGTCTGCCTCACTGGGTGAAAGATAGGGGAGCACCACTGATACTGTATGTAGGACCATTGAAGGACTAGTAGACTGGGCTTACTTATTCAGTGATATACAGTATATGTCGGCAGAAATTAAGTCATATCAACACGTGATGTTTTAGGTCTGCAGACTGCTAGTTATATATTCCATGCTATACGTTCTCAGAAGTCTCACGGATCTGCGTCCAAACGAAGACTCAGTACAGGGATTGATTATGCAGTGAAATACATTACATTTGGAAAGTATTCAGACCCCTTCCCTTTTTCCAAATGTTGCTACGTTACAGTCTTTTTCTAAAATAGATGAAATAAAGGTTTTTCCTCATCAACATACACAATACCCCATAATGACAAAGCAAACATGTTTTCAAATGTATTAAAAATAAATAACAGAAATACCTTATTTACATGCTATGATACTCGAAATTGAGCCCAGTGTCACGGTCGTCATAAGGAGGAGACCAAGGCGCAGCGTGATAAGTGTACATTCTATTTATTAAACGAATGCAACACTAAAGAAAACTATACAAAATAACAAAACGAACTGTGAAGCAATATGTCTAGTGCAAACAGGCAACTAAACATAGAATAACAACCCACAAAACCAAAATGGAAAATGGCAACCTAAATAGGATCCCCAATCAGAGACAACGATAAACAGCTGCCTCTGATTGAGAACCAATTCAGGCCACCATAGACCTACATATACCTAGACAACTGAAACCCCATAGATATACAAAAACCCTAGACAGGACAAACACACCTAGACAATACAAAAACTAAACCAACCACCCTTGTCACACCCTGACCTAACCAAAATAATAAAGAAAACAAAGATAACTAAGGTCAGGGCGTGACACTCAGGTGGATCCTGTTTCCATTTATCATCCTTGAGATGTTTTTACAACTTGATTTGAGTCCATCTATGGTAAATTCAATTGATTGGACATGATTTGGAAAGGCACACACCTGTCTATATAAGCTCCCCAAGAACGCAGTAGCCTCCATCATTCTTAGATGGAAGAAGTTTGGAACCACCAAGACTATTCCTAGATCTGGCCGCCCGGCCAAACTGAGCAATCGGGTGAGAAGGGCCTTGGTCAGGGAGGTGACCAAGTACCTGATGATCACTCTGACAGATCTCCAGAGTTCCTCTTTGCAGAATCGAGAACCTTCCAGAAGGACAACCATCTCTGCAGCACTCCACCAATTAGGCCTTTATGGTAGAGTGGCCAGACAGAAGCCATATGACAGCCCACTTGGAGTTTGCCAAAAGGCACCTAAAGGACTCTCAGACCATGAGAAATTAGATTCTCTGGTATGATGAAACCAAGATTGAAGTCTTTGGCCTGAATGCCAAGCGTCACGTCTGGAGGAAACCTGGCACCATCTTTACCGTGAAGCATGATGGTGGCAGCATCATACTGTGGGGATGTTTTTCAGCAGCAGGGACTAGGCGACTAGTCAGGATCAAGGGAAAGATGAACGGAGCAAAGTCCCGAGAGATCCTTCACGAAAACCTGCTCCAGAGCCCTCAGGACTTCAGACTGGACCGAAGGTTCACCTTTCAACAGGACAATGACCCAAAGCACACAGCCAAGACAACGCAGGAGTGGCTTCGGGACAAGTCTCTGAATGTCCTTGAGTGGCCCAGCCAGAGCCCGGACTTGAACCCGATCGAACATCTCTGGAGAGACCTGAAAATAGCTGTGCAGTGACGCTCCCCATCCAGCCTGACAGAGCTTGAGAGAGAAGAATGGGAGAAACTCCCCAAATAAAGTTGTGCCAAGCTTGTAGCATCATACCCATGAAGAGTCAAGGCTGTAATCACTGCCGAAGGTGCTTCAACAAGGTACTGAGTAAAGGGCCTGAATACTTATGTAAATATGATATTTAAGTTTTTTTTATTTATACATTTGCAAAAATAAAATATTATGTATTAAATTGCTTTATATTTATGGGCTATTGTGTGTAGATTGATGAGAAAAAAACAACAATTTAATACATTTTAGAATAATGCTGTAACGTAAAATAATGTGGAAAAAGTCAAGGGGTCTGAATACTTTCTGTACATAGGTCTGCAGAAGGCTAGTTACATACTATATTCAGTGATGTTATATACTGTATTCAAGGATACTGGCCTGCAAGGCACTCTGTTCATAGTTCTACTGTACACTACTGTTCAAAAGTTTGGGGTCTAGTTTGAGAAACAGACACCTCACAAGTCCTCAACTGGCAGCTTCATGAAATAGTACTCGCAAAACACCAGTCTCAGCGTCAACAGTGAGGAGGTGACTCCGGGATGCTGGCCTTCTAGGCAGAGTTCCTCTGTCCAGTGTCTGTGTTATTTTGCCCATCTTAATCTTTTATTTTTATTGGCCAGTCTGAGATATGGCTTTTTCTTTGCAACTCTGCCTAGAAGGCCAGCATCCCGGAGTCGCCTCGTCACTGTTGACGTTGAGACTGGTGTTTTGCGGGTACTATTTAATGAAGCTGCCAGTTGAGGACTTGTGAGGCGTCTGTTTCTCAAACTAGACACTAATGTACTTGTCCTCTTGCTCAGATTGTGCACTTGGGCCTCCCACTCCTCTTTATATTCTGGTTAGAGACAGTTTGCTCTGTTCTGCGTTATACGAGATCTTCAGTTTCTTGACAATTTCTCGCATGGAATAGACTTCATTTCTTAGAACAAGAATAGACTGAAGAGTCTCAGAAGAAAGCCTTTGTTTCTGGCCATTTTGAGCCTGTAATTGGACCACAAATGCTGATGCTCAAAAATACTCAACTCGTCTAAAGAAGGCCAGTTCTATTGCTTCCTTAATCAGAACAACAGTTTTCAGCTGTGCTAACATAATTGCAGAAGGATTTGGTTGCTGATAATGGGCCTCTGTACGCCTATGTAGATATTCCATAAAAAATCTGCCATTTCCAGCTACAATGGTCATTTACAACATTAACAATGTCTACACTGTATTTCTGATCAATTTGATGTTATTTTAATGGACAAAAAATGAGCTTTTCTTTCAAAAACAAGAACATTTCTAAATAACCCCAAACTTTTGAACGGCAGTGTATATATTCAGTCAGGTCTAGAAGGCTCAGTGGATATAGTAAGTGATAATGGCCTACAGAAGGCTAGTTATATATTCAGTGCTAGGCTTACAGGAGTGTGTGCGTGTGCGTGTGTGTGTGTGTGCGTGTGCGTGTGCGTGTGTGTGATAGGAATTGTGAATTTGCCCAAGGTGTGGAAATGCTGGATACAAGGATAAGGTTTAATAGACAAGCAATGGACAGGCATATGCAAACGAACAGACAGACACGTTCCTCTGAGAGGTTCACAGCAATCTGGCGTAGAGTGAAGGACAAACCTCTCGTTATATGCTCATTCTTTATCTGTTTGTTCCCTCAGTGCCAGACCCAGACCAGAACAACAGTCCGAGTTGGGTCAGAATGAACCATACATTATTCTACTGGACGCCATTTAGCTGAGTGTTTGTGTGTGTGAGTGAGATAAAGAGAGAGAGTGACAGGGTTTACAAAATATGTGTGCTCTAGTGTCTGCATAATAAATGTGTGTGTGTGTGTGTGTGTGTTTGCTCGCTCATGCCTAATTACCATTAGCCGTCTGCCCAAACAGCCCAGTGGATGTTTCTATGTTTCTATGTGTACATATAATGCATATTAATACGTAGCCTCGGCTGGTTGTGCTTAGCTGGCATTATAACCTGAATCGAGAGCTGTGTGTGGTAGAGAGATGAAGATGGCATTATAACCTGAATCGAGAGCTGTGTGTGGTAGAGAGATGAAGATGGCATTATAACCTGAATCCAGAGCTGTGTGTGGTAGAGAGATGAAGATGGCATTATAACCTGAATCCAGAGCTGTGTGTGGTAGAGAGATGAAGATGGCATTATAACCTGAATCCAGAGCTGTGTGTGGTAGAGAGATGAAGATGGGCTTTGCTTTAATGCCTTCATTTCCAACACACTGATTTGCCTGTAATAGGATTGGGTCTCTCTCTCTCCCCTCTTTCTCACCACCATCACCTCCTCCTCCTCCTCTCCTCCATCCTTTAATCCAGGCTTGATCTTAGTGGGTTCAGTGCTTTTTTCTCTGTTTATTTAAAGAGCTGGATTAGGATGAGGGGTGTATGTGGGTCAGTTGGAGGAGGCTTTGGACGGGTCAAACGTCCTTCGGTGTGTGTGTGTGTGTGTGTGTGTGTGTGTGTGTGTGTGTGTGTGTGTGTGTGTGTGTGTGTGTGTGTGTGTGTGTGTGTGTGTGTGTGTGTGTGTGTGTGTTTGTATGTGTGTGTCTGTGTGTGTGCACAGCATGTGTGTGTGATCACTGATGTGTGCAACCCCTCTTTGCACATGTTATAGCATATGTGCTCTATGTGTGTGTGTGTGTCTTTGATGTAGGACGTGTGTGAGTGCATGCATGTGTAACAGAGCTCATTTGTGAATAATGAGGCAGAGAGAGAGAGAGAGTGATGTAATCATGTTGGAATGAGAGAGAGAGAGAGTGATTCATTCCCAGGGAGCTAGCCTTTTAGCCTAATGGGTTTGTCACTCGATCAAAAGTCCTCTGAGTAGCTACAGATGCTCTGCTTGGGGTTTGTGGATGAATGAGTGTGTGTGTGTGTGTGTGTGTGTGTGTGTGTGTGTGTGTGTGTGTGTGTGTGTGTGTGTGTGTGTGTGTGTGTGTGTGTGTGTGTGTGTGTGTGTGTGTGTGTGTGTGTGTGTGTGTGTGTGTGTGTGTGTATAGGTGTGTGTGTGTATAGTGTGTGTGTGTATAGGTGTGTGTGTGTGTGTGTGTGTGTAGGTGTGTGTGAGCACATATGCATGCCTGTTCATATATGTGTGTGAGACTGAAAGCATTATCTAACGTCTGTGTTCGCCTGTATGGTGTGTCTGTTTGCTTTGTGTGTGTGTGTCTGTGTAGATCCCCAACGGTGAACGGTACGCTCCAGTGCCTTTCAGACACAAATAAGAATGAGTTGTGTATGTGTACTACCAAGGTGTATGTGCGCTTCCACAGTGTGTATGTGTACTGCCATCGTGTGTGTGTGTGTGTGGCCAGTGTATGGGACTAGTTGTGTACTGTATAATTGCTTTGTGGTGGACAGGAGTTTAAAGCTGTAGCAGTCTGTCAGCCCAAGCTGGTAAGCTGGCAAGCTGGCAGTGTGTGAATATGAATGTCAGAGTAATGGGTAAGCGCATTATATTGCTGG
>NC_092101.1:17885457-18072355 GCF_045679555.1 Salvelinus alpinus | reverse complement strand
TGACATCACAGACTGGATAGGATTTTGTTGTTGATTCACAGTCTCATAAAATGGACAGAAAATCACACTGTCAAAGTTGTCACTCATTATGTGTTTACTGTTCCCCTGTAATGTACAGTATAGGCTACATTTGGTACTGTCATGGCAGTTGTGTAGAGTACATGGCATCATGTCTAGACCTCTCATAACAGTCAAGCAAAATACTATAGAAGTAAGGCTATTCCATGAAATAAAGAAATTGGAAAGGTTATCCTAATATTCATCAATATCAACAAGCTCACCAATGTACAATAAGCTGTTAACCCCCCCACCCCCCCATTCTAAAACTACCAACCTCCACACCCGATAGAGCACTGGTTGCTAAGCGACAGAGGGAGAGATGGATTGAGAAGGCATAGTCGATCAATTCTACAGAGAGAGAGTGAGAGCAGAGAGAGAGAGAGAGAGAGAGAGAGTGACCCAGAGAAAGAGGAGAGGGGGAGAGGAGAGAAAGGCAAAATGCAGAGTGATTGCAGTCATATTCCTGCTTTGAGTTGCAGAGAGGGGTTCGAGATGATCCTTTGAAAAATATAGCTTTCTTAACAGTATCTTGCCTTGGCAAATAAATCCATCTCTAAAACTGTCCGCCTCGCAATCTCTTATCAAATATTCCACTTTCATACGTTTATCACTACAAATTATAATCTATTCAACCACCCTATGTTGAATATTCACCAATTCATGAGAGAGCTTATAATTTTAAATGTTATACTCTCTCAGTCTTTCTATCACACACACACACACACACACACACACACACACACACACACACACACACACACACACACACACACACACACACACACACACACACACACACACACACACACACACACACACACACACACACACACACACACACACACACACACACACACACACACACACACACACAATTACTCATGCCCAGCAGTAGCACATCTCCCCCAGTGTATGTGTGTCTGTGCAGAGCTTGGTGTTGAGCGCATCGACTGAGTATTGATCTCTCCACTCACCTCCCTGCAGTCAGCTCTTGTCCTACATAGCATGCCCTGTCTGATTTCTCCCTTAATGGCTTTTATCCAGCTCCAATCTTTATTTAAACTGAAAAGTAGGAATTAGCGCTCACTCCCATCCCACTCCCCCTTAGCCATCCTTTTCACCCTCCTCTCCAGGTAGTCAACACATCACTGAACCCCATTCCTCCTTTTCTGTCTTTCTCTTTCTGCCCATCCACATTTAACTTACTCCCCCCACCAACCCGGTTTGTCTTTCAGTGTGCTGGTAATGATTGTGGTGCTGTTTGTGTGTCTGTGTGACAGAGAAAGAGAGAGTAATAGCGACAGAAAGATCATATGAGTTTCAGTCATATAGTATCTGATATAACCAAAAATTAGCACCTAACTCATCAAACATCTCCTGAGAATCATCCTTTGCCGTATGTGATTTGCTGATTTCTGATTTGCGCATAATACCAAATAAATATTCAAGCTTGATATATATGTACATGTCATTTCCATCCTAGTGTCACTGACATTTCAGCCTGGAAATGGGAAGCATTTGTTCTCTGTGGAAGTCTTTGTTATTGATGGGCTTTCTTTATTGTGACTAGCTAAGCATTGGTTGCCTTGGGGAGGACCTGCTGCATGCCGTCACCCTACCATTCCATTCGGTTTGATTTGTTGTTCATAGAAGGAAGTGATGGCAGACTCTTATCTTGGCTGAGCAGAAAACAAGCCATACCAAATAAGACACGGCCGACTATCTGTGCTGGCACACACAATGGGGATTAATTGATCCCCTAATACCACCGATAAATCAATTCCTGCCTTCCCCTGGAGCTCATCTGTCCAATTGGAGGACTTATCGTTTGATCAACAGAGGCTCCCTGGCCAATAGGGAGGCAGGTGGGAGGGAGACTGACAGACAGCAGCATAGAGGTTAACCCTACTACGGCCAGGGAGAGTCAATCAGAAAGCCATTGGCAGAAGAATTGTTACTGAGCTGGATGGAATAGAGTGAGCGCTAAATACACAGAGCTACAGAGTGCCCTGTGTAGTACTGGCAAAGTTGGAGTGGGAAACGACTGCATAAGAAGCTATCTATGGTCAGAGAACTAGTTGACAAAATATTCAGATACATCTAATAGGAATGAATATGTTTGTTGAGTCTATTGATATCACAAAGCACACGAGTTACTGGAAACATTTGACAATATCATCAAGTATCATATGGTCACCGTTTCTGCTTGCTCCGCCCAGATAGCCCACCCTCTCCTCCTCTCATGCAGCCAAGTCTCTGCTCGGGGCATCGGCCATTTTCTCACAGTCGCATCCTGTTATCTCCACCTTCGTTTGATTCATCTCCATTAGACTATCGCTTCCATCCTCACCATCACTCTCACTCTTCTTCACCTTCTTTTGTCTCTCTCCTCACTCTCCTCCTCTCCCTTATAAGCCGACATGCTGTTTCTGCCTTTCCCACAAACATGTTTTCGTCTTACAGCTCATATAATAAGGGGCTAAAAATATGCCTTTTTTTCTGGAGAGTATTGATTTTGCCCGTAGCATTGTCTATAGAGAGGGAGAGGAGAAAGAGAGAAGGAGAGTGGGAGGGGGAGATAAATTAACTAGCAGGAAAAAAGGGGAAAGGATTAGTCTGTGTCTGGTGATGCTCCCACCTTTTGTATGCTGTACTTTAGCCTGTTGAAACATCATGGTACTGTACATTACAACATAATAGTAATCCCACTAAGTTTGTTAAATTTTTCTCCATTGCACTGTCCAACAGCACAGGGAGTGAACATGTACAATATGTATGCATGTATAAATATGTACCATTATAGCCTACTGTCTACATACATTTTGTGATATGAAAGAACATTTGACAGGCCTTACAATGGCAAATGCTCACCAAATATGTTTTAGTGCTGTGAATGGCTGGCTCTTTTGGCACTTGTGTGTAATGGAAATGGAGAGAGCTGATCAATAGGCTATTGATCGTAGCTGGCCATAGTCAGGGGAATTGAGAGTGAAAATAGGAGGGAGTCGGGGTGGGGGCTGGCTGCAGGTTGATTTTTTTCAAATGCTCTATTTCAGAGATGACAAATAGTCTGTTTGAAACGAGTGGAGAATGGCAGAGCTGAAGCCTCTCCTTCCAGTATGCACTCTGTCTGAACAGAGATCAGACAGACTGGGTTTCCCAGAAGTTGTCTCTTGGATCTGAGCTGAATCTACTACAAAGCGAAGCAGGCTTTTAAGGCCACAGCAGCTTGTGTGTGGGGATCTCTGTTTAAAGGCTTTCAGATCCATCCAGCAGTGTTTTAAAGCACTGCAAGCACATATAGTCTAGGGATTTGTACTGATGTCCAGGGTGCAAGAGTGCCTGGAACCCCAGGGGATACACAGACACACTTAGGGAATAGTTCCACACACACAGAACACATTGACCAGGTCCTATAACCGTACACCCGACACTGGAGGAGTGGATAGCAGAGGCACACCAAAAAGGGGGCACTGATGATCAACTCATTTTGTGTGGAAAGAAAGAGTATATCTTTACCATACAAATGGATTACATTGAGGGGGCATGTAGGCTACCTCCTCAGTTTCAGTGGGTATACTGGCTGTGGTGGACAGGACCAGCTGGTAACCCAGGTCCACGGGAGCCATTGGTAAGGCATTGGTAAGTGGTTAGAGCCCTGGTCTATAAGTAAGTCTCCCTGAGAGAGAGGCCCCATACCTCAGTAAAAATGCAGCTGTAAATAATGTATTGAATGGAACCTTAAGGTCCAGAGGGAACAATGGATGTGCTTATTATTATTTCTGGTTGCTTATTTATGCAGTGAAGGTTCAGACTGATCGGTTTCCAGCTTCATTCTCCATTATAATTTCAGCAGTCTATCCAAATCCATATCCACAGGTAAGGCCTATAAATATATGTAGTCTTATTTTTCCATTTTGCCCTCAGGTTTGCATACAATAAACTTGTGCGCCCACATGTTTCTTGCCCTGGTTGGGGTTCATGTGTGTGTGTTATCTAGACCGGTATCCGAGGCGGATACATGGGCCTAGGTGTGTGTGCCCTGTTAATGCGCAGAGCCAGGATCCATTGATCTCTGTGCAGGATGTCAAACATTTTAGCACGGATCTTGTCCTTGTTATTGCCCTACACAAGCAGGCTGTTAATGCATTAAAAATCGTTTCTCCCTATCTTTCCAAACCCATTTCTGAGCCCTGCCCGGAGCAACACAAGAATATGCCACTCCTGACCCCCCTCCTTCCACAAACTGTTTCTCCCTGACCTTCCATCCTCTTTGTCTTAATCAATCTTTACGACACCCGGTTGCATCTACCTAATGTTTCCGGACTTTACTGTATCCCCTTTCAAAAATTCTTAATTAAGCCCGTTCTGTGTGTTTACAGTTGGGAAAATTACAATCTGACAGGGCTAATAAAAGAACATTTGAGAGAGTAGGTCAAGAAAAGCATATAGGGACCATTCTCTATGATGCTTACCTACTCCATCTACCACTCCGTCTCTACCACTCTTTATCTCCCTCCATCCCACTCCTCAGCAGCTGTTTAGGGCGACCTAGAAGGTGAATCAAATCAATGTATTTATGAAGCCCTTTTTTACATCAGCAGATGTCACAAAGAGCTTATACAGAAACCCAGCCTAAAAACCACCAAACAGAAAGCAATACAGATGTAGAAGCATGGAGAGAGGCCTACCACATAGAGAGTGGTCTACCATCATCTTTTCAGAGCAGAGTCCAACCACACGTGTCTGAGGTCAGAGGTCATGGCAGGAACAAATAAGGAGTGATTTCCTCAGCAACCTGAAAAGAAAGCAATAGACCCCAAATGACGCAAGAGATATTCAAAGTGAGCTTTTAGGAAATGCAAAGGGACATATAAGAGGGCCCAGTTTCACACAACTTAGGTACATTTATTGGCCAAATGATTGGAATGGTACAACTTATTGGTAAAGAGTCTTACTTACTTTCAAATATTCTAGTGACCAACAAAAACTAAAATAAGTTAAATGAGTTTGAAGCACTTTTAAAGTGCATTATTTTCTTCTGTATGTATGTGCGCGAGCAACAGAGGAAAAGAGTGTGTGTGTGTGTGCGTTCGAGACGTTTTATGTTGCTCGACACAGTCTGACAGGAGCAAAGCCCTGTAGAATTGAGCGTATTGTATTTCGCACTCCACTGGACATATACCTCACATTGGATGTGAGAGAAATCCATTGTGGTCTGTAAGAACCTTTCAGAGGGCCTCTGTGAACACGCCCTCACCTCCTGTATGTCAGCCACACACACAGGCAACCCACTGCAGTGTGATGTGTTCGACTCTCACAAGAGGATGTGTGTGAGTGTGTGAACTGAGAGAGAGAGAGAGAGAGAGAGAGAGAGAGAGAGAGAGAGAGAGAGAGAGAGAGAGAGAGAGAGAGAGAGAGAGAGAGAGAGAGAGAGAGAGAGAGAGAGAGAGAGAGAGAGAGAGAGAGAGAGAGAGAGAGCGGCTCTGAGTATGTGTGGAGTGTGTGTCTGAATGGCTGTCTTTAGTGAGTTAATCAGAGGAGAGGCCTGGAGAGTGTCAGGCAGCTCAGTTGAAGTGTCCTCAAGCCCTCTCACTGTGCGTTGACACCTCTTAACCCCAGTCTATCATCTATCACACCGACACGGCCTCTCCATTGACACTTGCCACCCCCTTACAACGTACCCTCTCCAAAGGCTGAGAGTCCACTACAGGGGTTGTTAGCGTAAGACAGTGTTCAGAACAGTAAAGCATGTGCATGGTATGAACTGTACAGGGCCTTCAGAAAGTATCCAGACCCCTTGCCTTTTTCCACATTTTGTTACGTTACAGCCTTATTCTAAAATGGATTAAATAAATAAAAATCTCATCAATCTACACATAATACCCCATAATGACAAAGTGAAAACAGGTTTTTAGAAATGTTTGCAAATTTAAAAAATAGAAATACCTTAAGACTCTTTGCTATGACACTCGAAATTGAGCTCAGGTGCATCCTGTTACCATTGATTATCCTTGAGATGTTTCTACAACTTGATTGGAGTTCACCTGAGGTAAATTCAATTGATTGGACATGATTTGGAAAGGCACACACCTGTCTATATAAGGTCCCACAGTTGACAGTGCATGTCAGAGCAAAAACCAAGCAATGAGGTCGAAGGAATTGTCTGTAGAGCTCCGAGACAGGATTGTGTCGAGGCACAGATCTGGGGAAGGGTACCAACAAATGTCTGCAGCATTGAAGGCCCCCAAGAACACAGTGGCCTCCATCATTCTTAAATGGAAGAAGTTTGGAACCACCAAGACTCTTCCTAGACCTGACCACCTGGCCAAACTGAGAAATCGTGGGAGAAGGGCCTTGGTCAGGGAGGTGACCAAGAACCCAATGGTCACTCTGACAGAGCTCTAGAGTTCCTCTGAGGAGATGGGAGAACCTTCCAGAAGGACAACCATCTCTGCAGCACTCCACCAATCAGGCCTTTATGGTAGAATGGCCAGACGGAAGCCAATCCTCAGTAAAAGGCACATGACAGCCCGCTTGGAGTTTCCCAAAAGTCACCTAAAGACTCTCAGACCATGAGAAACAAGATTCTCTGGTCTGATGAATCCAATATTTAATTATTTGGCCTGAATGCCAAGTGTCACATCTGGAGGAAACCTGCCACCATGCTTCACCTTAGGGATGCAGCATCATGCTGTGGGGATGTTGTTTTTCAGCAGCAGGGACTGTGAGACTAGTCAGGATCAAGGCAAAGATGAACAGAGCAAAGTACAGAGAGATTCTTGATGAAAACCTGCTCCAGAGTGCTCAGGACCTCAGATTGTGGCTAAGGTTTACCTTCCAACAGGACAACGACCCTAAGCACACAGCCAAGACAACGCAGGAGTGCCTTTGGGACAAGTCTCTGAATGTTCTTGAGTGGCCAAGCCAGAGACCGGACTTGAACCCAATCAAACATCTCTGGAGAGACCTGAAAATAACTGTGCAGCAATGCTCCCCATCAAACCTGACAGAGCTTGAGAGGATGTGCAGAGAAGAATAGGATAAACTCCCCAAATACAGGTGTGCCAAGCTTGTAGCGTCATACCAAAGAAGACTCAAGGCTGTAATCGCTGCCAAAGGTGCTTCAACAAAATACTGAGTAAAGGGTCTGAATACTTATGTAAATGTGATATTTCAGTTGTTATAAAAAAAAAAAATTGCTAACATTTCTAGAAACCTGTTTTTGCTTTGTCATTATGGGGTACTTTGTGTATATTGATGAGGAGTACATTTTAATGCATTTTAGAATAAAGCTGTAATGTAACAAAATGTGGAAAAAGTAAAGAGGTCTGAATACTTTCCGAAGGCCCTGTATTGTATCAGAACCCCCCGGGATATTACATTGTAATGAATTCAAAAAGATCAAAGAAAATTAGGAGACGCTGATTCGTTCTGTAAAAATATAGATTATAAAAGATGAAAATGAAGTATAATGACTTTCAGCTCCCATGACCATTCTCTGCATGCCTGTCACCTTCACTCTTATTATTCATTTATCGTGCAAATGGATGGATGGATAGATGGACAGATAGATGGATGGATGATAAAAAGATGGATTGAAGGGCCAGTGATGAAGTGAAAAACAGCATCCACCTGTATTACCCCAGAAACAATGCAAATTTGTTTATTCAAATGTGTCCTTCTCCTGTACAGCTGCCCAACGGAAGAGAGAGGGGTGTCAGTACTGTCACTGGCCAGTGTAAGTGGGGTCAGGGGGTGACGGTCAGTGGAGGAAGGTGAAAGGTCACCGAGCAGTGGGTCTTGTTAAAATACCTTTTAGCCTCCTTCAGGGATGTTATGTAATGGCTCGGGGACTAGTTTGGCTAGCAGGGTGAAGGGGTGCTAGCTAGAGGAATGTACATGCACTTTGCCAGATGCATATTTATTACTCTTTTTTTATTTGGATTCAAAGTGAGTGCACAGAGGTCAAGAGGGTCAGGGTCAATGTTTATATATTTTTGGGGAAGTATTATTATCATTCTGTTTTACCTAAAGAGGATGTGTCTCTAAGTATCATACTTGGACCTTCCAGACATTTTAATGTCATTGAATGTCATGAAATGATGGTCTTCTTTCATCTTTATCCTTAATCTCGTGATAATAACCATATTCATTTTCATATGCTTTGCTCAATAGCCTTGTATCATGAGCGATGATATCCCACTTTTACATCACAAATCTCCATCACTCTCTCCACATCATCATTGATCACTCCACATCCTCCGTCTCTCTCTCCCTCGGCTATCTTTCTCTTCACACCTCTAACCTCCCTCCATCCTCTAGCCTCACTGTAAAATTTGTCCTTATTCCCTGCTTCAGCAGGCTAACCGTGTGCTGTACCTTTTATCAGTCCAGAGCTGTTAAATTAATAAATTGATATTGACGAGCTATCAGCCGGGGGATAAATTATTTGGGAGCAGAAGGCCTGGGTCATATGACTTTTAGTACCCAGGATTCTGTAATTATTCCCTGCGAGTATGCTAGTGCATAACCCATCCCCCCATCCATACATTCACACATTGGTCTATAAACATCCACACGTACAGTGGATTACAGGGGGCTGTGGGGAATACTGATGATCATTATTGCTGTCATATTCATCATGTCATCTTACATGGTTTAGAGCTGAATATTGTGCATTACTATTGGTATTAGCCTATCAATACACTCACAGAATACATACAGTATGTGCATCGTTGTTCATACAGTATGTGCAATATATGTATGAGGATGTATAGAACCAAATGCAAATTGTACACTATTGAGCCCGTATTCTGAATACCTACAGAAACAAACATGTTAAAACATGGAATGTTATTCAGCAGATGTTCCCATTATAAATGCCAATTGGAGTTGAAATCTGGGAGAAAGGTGACGACTGCAGATGAGGGGGCAGTGAGCATGTCAGAGTGCCAATCATGGAAGCGCTCTCATTGCCCTCCGGCCACCACTAACCTCTTGACCCTGGCCATGGCCTAAAGGTTAAGGGTCACCAACAAGAGGATCACTGCTGGCCTGGCTGGAGAACCATCACCATAGCAACCCTGTCCCTGGGGAGGAAGAAAGGGAAAGGGCACTGGACTGCTCTAACATCTACCATCTCCCCCAACCAGGGGCTCAATCACATCTGTGCTGCTTTTAGAGATTTCAGCTGCCCCTATGGCATACATTGGACTAGCAGAGAGTTGTATCGCTTAGGCTTACAGTAGGAAAAGTAGACACAAGGCATCTAGTAAGTGACCATTATCATGATCTATTTCCAATCAAATGAGGATTGGGAGTGACACTCTCAAGCAATCTGATACTCTCCCAGAGAGAAAGGGCTGATCTCTTGAGATTCTCATCTGACAAATTGGACATTTGTATCTTGTTCTGTGAAGTATTGTTTTCCTTGTCTTACTAAGATGTCTTGTTATGTCACTTATATTTTATACCCAGAAAATGACATGCAAGTCTAAATACTGCGCATGTAGGATTTCAATATAGCCTAAGTGTGATGAATATGAGGCCCACTGAAATATTTGTTCCAAATGATCAAAACAATGTTGAGGTTTACTGGCATCTTGCGTCATCTAGAGGCGAAATACCGTATTGCTCCTTACGCAGCGCGGCACAATTGGCCCTTCACCGTCTCCGCTCTCCTCACTGCTCCTCCCGCAGAAAGAAATAATTCGGTCTGCCTCAGTCTCCCGGGAGCGCCGGTCGATGCCTCGTCCTACCATATGTCTGAGCCCAGCTGCCAATCAACAGGTCAACGCGACCTCGGGGAGAGAGGGAGGGTTGTTGGGAGAGATCAAACAGTGTACCTCAGGGATGACAGATGCAGATGAAAAGAAAGGCAATAAAACATTGCTTCAAAGATGGCAACGGTGCACTGGGAAGCAAATTATTGTTAACAGTAATGTGTAGAATAGCGCCTTGCATTCATGATGATCGATTGACTATTATGGGGCCTTTGATGCTCAGGCAGCCTGGGCTATTATTCCTGCACCATAGAGATAGAGATTCCAGCATAATGCTGACGTCTAATCTACCTGTTTCTATCTATTCAACAGCTTTACAAAACGTTGTTTCGACCTTTTCCAAAACTCCACGTTCTTGCAGGCACATCTGCCATATAATTTTCTTTTGAACGTTTGTAATACAAGAGGCTGAAGTCATTTTTGGTCTATAACTATTCAAGAGTCCTCAAAATTGCGTAATTCTGTGTAGAATTCGTTCTATAGGTCGTGCACAATTCAGCCAAGTTAAACCGTGACTAAATTTGGGTAATGTAAATGTTGACTAATTCAAATAATCTAATAGTTTTGACATGTTTATTAAAAGCATATGTTTATATTTTTGGGTGGTGAAGTTGTGCTTCCTGTCTTATCAGTCACATCCACAGTTTGAATGTCCTTTTTGACGCTCTGTGGAGTCAGACATCAACCAATGTTTTGTCAACATTCATCAATAATGTCTCTTGTTAATCCATAATCAATCCAAGAGACACTACAACAGAGCAATAAAAGCAGCTTTGGAATGCTATAATGTAGCCATAACATGGCCATAAGTCTTCATCATTCACACAGCAGGACTCATCTTCTTACCTCACTCTCAGATTTGTTAATCAGGGGCAAATCGTGGACAGTAATCCCAGGCCCCTGCACCCTTCCGCCTATCCTATTAGATTAAGAAGATAAAGCACACAACCTAACACGCCTCCCTCTGCCATGGCCCTACAAGCTGTGGCTACACTGATAGCCTTGGTCAACTTAAACACATAACTTGTGGCCATAATGCGTTGAATGGAGACATTCTTTGGTAAACTGAAAAATCTGATGTTGATGGACGTTCACATATTCCTAACATGTATGGCATCTAGTTGTGTGCCACAATGAATTACGAAACAGCTGAAAGAATGAGAATGAGAGAAATGCTTGAATGCAACATTGCATTCACCCTCAATTTGGGTGTACATCATTACTAACACTGTAACAACTTGTCAACTTGTGTTTTGTGTAGAGATTTTTTTTTTTTAAAGAGAAGTGGATCAGCATACAGTAGCCCAGTAGTTTTCCCATTGTTCATTTTATACATTACACTCGACAAGGAGTGCTTACACCATTACACATTTTTGGCAACTGTGTGTGTGTGTGTGTGTGTGTGTGTGTGTGTGTGTGTGTGTGTGTGTGTGTGTGTGTGTGTGTGTGTGTGTGTGTGTGTGTGTGTGTGTGTGTGTGCGTGCGCTGTAATGGAAAAGTGTAATTTATACAGTAATTTTAAGTATTATTAACAGTAAAAAAAACTCTGAAACGTTTTACTGCATCATACTGTAAATTATAATACATTGTGGGAAAACTGCTGTATTTTGAATGATACTGTAATTCCACCCCACAGAATACAGTACCGTACCAGACTGCCCAAACAATTTTGACCACTAGTGGGTGCATGGTATTGTTGTTTTTGGCGTATTGACATATTTTGAGGTGTGCCTTGTAAGAGATTATATTTGTTGCAGTGAGAATGCTTTAGCAATTTAACTTCTATGTGGTTACAGTGCCCCATCAATTTAAATTGTATAGGGGACAGATTGGAGTGGGAGCTAGTCTTAAACCTTAAATGGTTAAGCATTTTTCCATATCTTTTTGGTCTGTTTCTCCTTTAGTCGCTGCCTGTTTGGAAACCATTTGTTAAGGCCTCTAGAAGTGCAAGTGATATAAAACACCAAATATTCATTAATATGCTGTAATGCGTAAGCACTTTACCTACATTCTAAAAATAAAAGGTTCCTGGAGTATCCTTTAGGGGTTCTTCAAATTGAAACTGTGGGGGAACCCATATAAGTTCTTCGAAGAACCTTTTAAAAGTTTTCTTCAAATGGATCCTCAAATAACCTTTTGAATAACATTTTTGGGGGAATTTTCAGTGCCAAGAACCCTAAGGTTCTTCTAAGACTTTTGAGGATCTTAGAAGAACGCTTGTTGAACCCCTCATTTTTTGAGTGTAACAGCCAACCTGCTTGCACCAATCCCATATAATTTCAAATAAATACTGTGAAACACAAGCCTCTCCCCTCAGTAAATGTCATTCATCCATTCATTCATTCATTCCGATTACGGTTGCATTTACTTTTACAGTATAATACAGTCAATACAATACAGTCAATACAATACAGTCACAGTACTTGCTTTGATGCCATATTTATATTACAGTAGGTGTACTTTAATATTAAATACAGAATTGTACTTGCCACCAAGCTGCCAGTATATTACTGTCAAATTAATGGTTACCCCTTTACAGTGTGTGTGTGTGTTTGTGTGATGGATGCAACCTGTTCAAAGCCTTGTTTCCTGCCAGCATGCAGAAAACATATGCAACAGAATTAAAGCCCTAAAGCTTGCGAATTGAAGAGGATTTAATGCGGAGTGCAATTCATGGGAATTAAACAAATTAGTGGTCCAATTAGCTTGTCCACAATGAACAGAGAGATTTGGTGAACAAAAATTAATTAGATGGATTTGTCATCGCTCTAATAAACAGAGAAGAAAATGGGGTTCTGACATGTTAGTCTACTGTATTTTTGTCTTTTCCCATAAATAAATACATTCCCTTTTCTTTTTAGAATGTACTCTAATCTACCTTTCAGATGTATTGCCTTATCCAAATATTCAATAATTGGTAGACAAAAACCGCACATGAATTGACATAAACAAGCAGTATAAAAAGTCGATCTCTGACCTAATCCACTCAACAAAAAAAACATGCTCAAGTATTGTGAATTTAAATGCCAACCTCTGGAAATTACATCTGAATTTCCTATCGATGGAATAACTGACAGCTGATGATTGACTTTTCTTTTTTTATGATAATCTTGTTGTATTCTCCAGATATAATTATCTGACCATGCTACTGCATATTTTAACACGTTTTGCCCTTTGATAAAGAAATATGGAGCCAGTTCTCTATACATTCTCAGACCGGTATAAAGATCAGTATTATTGTATACTGTATAATATACCTTTCACATTTCCAGTTGAACTGTTGTTTCTGATTGGACTCATCCCTTTATATCTTTTACTTGTTGTTGCCAGTGAAGACTTTGACAATGGTCCCCTTTACACGCTCACACCTGCACATTCACTTCTCCGCGCCACCCACTCCCCCGACCCTTCTGCCACCTCCTTCCCTTTACCTCCCTCCCCCTTCCCTTCCCTACCCTCCCTTCCCCCTCACCTCACCTCCTGCAGTGTCTCCTCACCACAGGAACGGTAACAGATTACACTGTGTGATAAGCTTCCTATTTTTCGAAACTCCTTGGGATCTCTGGGATTATCCGGGTGCTTATCCCCTGAGTCGACTTTGGGAAGCCTGCTTTAGTCTCTTAGGGCACAAGATTTGGCATCCCAGCATCTCTGACTAATTAGCATCTAAACTAGGCCGGGCTTCAGGAGTGGGCTCACTTTTAACACCCTGAATTCACACACAACCACACATTGGAACACACAGGAACACACAACCACAAAAATACACACAGACACACAAAGGTAGAAGCTAGCATGCACGTATTCAAGCATGCACATGCACAGTTAATGAACTGTACCACCTGGAGTACCAAATATCTTCTCAGAACAGTCATCTGTACAGTAATATGTCAGTACAGTCATCTGTACGGTACAATATTCTGTACATATAAGTTACTGTAAAGCAGGGGTTGGAACCAAAAATATTTTCCAATCGTTTCATTCTGAACAGAACCATAATTTTTTTTGTTTCATTCCACTGTTCCGACCAGCAAAATAAAGTTCTGAACCAGTGTTTATCGTTCCTTTCTGTTCGTTTTCTTTACATTTAGCTCGAAATTAAATTTCTTCACCAATCAGTGCGGATAGAGCAGCTTGCTGTAGAGTGGGTAAGCGATTGAATCTGTACACGAAAGTCGTTAAGAGCAAATTGTATTTTGCCGTAACAGCATAGTTTAATCACAATGAAAGACAAACATACACACTGTGCTACCAGTCACAGTGTCGGGCACGAGATGCAACTGAAATGTTGAGGGTGAGGAGAGAGCGAGAGAGGATGGAGGAAGCTTCCCTTGAAGCGCTGGGCATCTTGTTACCTGAATTAGGCCCACAGAATTATACCTACGGAGGAGCGGCTTCTATAGAGGAACTTCAAATGTCTTTGAACTTCCGAGTTGGTTTAAAGGTGGACCAGAGCAAGCGTTAGCTAGCTAGCTTGTTTGTGCAGAGCGGCACTAGAAATAAAAACACATCTTACCTTTTTGTAGTTAATAAATCCAATGTGAAACGTGATAACTATAGCATCCTTAACTAGCATTGAAAAAGTCAACCTATTCTTCTCTAATTTAACATCTCTCCCTAATTTCTGAATTACGCTTGTACCGTTGTCAGTAGGCTTCAGTAACCTATGTTTCAGAGGGGAGGGGCAGGTAGCCTACACACACACGCACACCTACTAAAAAAAAAATTCTAGTTGTCAGGCAGACGCTGGAATACGTTTCTGAGTAACAGAGTGAAGGTTTTACATAGGGGCTTTGTTGGCACTTTGTTTGTTGTGTGGGACTGGAAAAAATGCCCGGAATGTTATTAACCGGTTCCCATGCTTTTAAAATAACGGTTCTGTTCCAGAACAGTATAGATCACTTTTTTTCGGTGAGTGTTCTGTTCTTCAAATCATTTTGTTAGTTTCCGTTTTTTGGTCAACCAGTTCCAACCCTTGCTGTAAAGTGCTTTATTTATAGATTTAAAATATTCTCATTCTGTGTAAGCATTTTCTCATGTTTGACAGAAATCATTGACACTTTGGTTGGTTAGGTTTTTTTGTTTAGTTTATTTGAAATTGTTGAAGATATATAAAATAATGCAATATGTTCATCAATATATTTACAATTCCATTTCTTCATATACAGTACTCATCAAATACAATATACATAATATTACAGTACAAATCTGGTGTATCACGTTTCAAACAATAAATAGTGCAATATAGTACTTTGGTGCTTTGGTACTCGTATTTGTGCCAGCCAGCCACAGATTTCACAATCATACTCAATACATCTCTCTCAGCCACCTGTCATACAAAGAGTAGTTCAACATCAAACATGCATCCAATTCTGTGGTGCTATTGAACCGGAGCGTGGAGGGATGGGTGTCGTCTGGCATACTGGCTAGCCCAGCTCCAATACATCCTGGCTGAGAGGCAGGACAGAGGGTGGGCTAGGGGGCAGCACCAGTACGGCACCCCCCTGGGCCTGTTGAGGGGGTAATAGGGTGCGTGCAGGGCATACGGGAGCTGTCCTGTCACCCTGCGGATCCTGCGGCGAGCTCGGCGGCGATGGTAGTCCCCATTGGAGAAGTCTTGGAAGTTAGCGGGGTGGATGGCCCAGAAATGGCCTTTACCATTGTCACTCCGACCAGCCTTCACAAAGCATTCGTTCAGGGACAGGTTGTGTCTGACGCTGTTCCTCCAGTTCTTATCCTATAGAACAACAATAATGTTTACATATGAGACATGAAGAATAAAGGTGATTCATGAATTAAGTGTTGTATGTGGCCCTGGAACAGAAATGATCCAACATCATCCTTGTACTCAATTATTAGAAACCAGAAATGGTATTCTCCCATGGCTGAATCCATCGTATACATTGTACAGAGAATATTAACAATTTTCCCTTGCATTTATTTCATTGGTGCCAGGCCATGTAAAAGGGCCATAGTGACGTTTGACAGACGAAACCACCACGTTCACCTTGTTTAATTCCCCTAATTCCATGAGGTAAACCTGTTGTTACACCTGTTAAAGACCTAGTTTTAGTTCTTAACCCGTTGCGGCTATCAACAGAATTACCTACAGCCTTTAGGTTACTCAGTTAAACCTTCCATGCAACAACAGAATCAGCTGAGCCAGGTTCATGCATGCAGTAATTCTACCCATTACCGTGCCAGAGCACCCTTTTTCAACAGTTCACAATGGGAATATAGTGAAAAGAGAAAACGGCAGATATACTTTTTCACGCTCTTTATTTTAAAATGCTGTCTTTTGACTACAGTGGAGGATGTGCGTAATGTCCCAGAATAGTACTTTAGGTTTTGGAAACTTTCCACGCACTAGTCATTTCTTGATCAAACAGCTTTGCAAAGGTTTTTCTCATGAGTATCTAATGTAATCTAGTTAAATTGATTAGAATTACAGACTATTGCCAATACAGCTTTGCAACAGCTAGGAGCGGGAGCTGTGGTGTTGGAGGGCCAGTAGGAGGCACTCTTTCCTCTGGTCTAAACAAAGATCCCAATGCCCCAGGGCAGTGATTGGGGACACTGCTCTGTGTAGGGTGCCGTCTTTCGGATGGGACGTTAAACGGGTGTCCTGACTCTCTGAGGTCATTAAAGATCCCATGGCACTTATCGTAAGAGTAGGGGTGTTAACCCCGGTGTCCTGGCTAAATTCCCAATCTGGCCCTCAACCATCACGGTCACCTAATAATCCCCAGTTTACAATTGGCTCATTCATCCCCCTCCTCTCCCCTGTAACTATTCCCCAGGTCGTTGCTGCAAATGAGAACGTGTTCTCAGTCAACTTACCTGGTAAAATAACGGTAAAAATAAAAAAAATAAAAAAAAACAGGGAGTTGGCCATGTCAATTCCAATTCAATTCAGTCCGTGTTTGAAGTGAATTGAAATTGAATTTCAAGAATCAAAAACAATCTGCTTTGAAAATAAATGGCACTTTTTTCAATTCTTGAATTGGAATTGGAATGTATCTCCTGAATTTAAATTAAACTGATCCCAACCCTAGTTCAGACAAATATTCAACTTGGAATGAACCCTGAATTGAATCACTTGGACATACCTTGTTCTTGAAGTAGGGGTAGCTATCCATGATCCAGTGATAGATGTCACACAACAACAGCTTCTTCTCCTCTGAAGCAAGTATGGCCATAGAGATAAGGGCAATGTAGGACTGGGTGGGCTTGTCCCGTGGACTGTCTGTAGTGGTCGCCTCTTGATCGTCTTCCACTTTGACCTCTTCCTCCTCTTCATCCTCCTCCTCTGACCCCTCTTCTCCTTCTGGCCCCTTCTCAGGGCTCCCAAGTTCGATACTTTCCCTCCCTGAGAGGATGTCAGGACTCCGCTCCTCCACTGAACTATGAAGGGTCTGCTCTGCTGGGGGACTCTTTGCCTCCTCTCTCATGCTCTTACTGTCCTTGTTGTACAGCAGGTAGTCTATGGTGAAGCGTAGTCCCAAGCGCTCCCGGACAGTGTTGCAGCTGCTTCTGTCCTCCATGGGCCTTATTGGACTTTTAAGGCAGTTGCTTAAAACACTTTAAATGTAGATGACCTATTTCCACCACAATAGGCAATCCTCAGATTCTTCACAGATGTTTTTGTTTCTCAGTTTCCCAGTAATGGTCTATGACACTGCTGTGCATCAAGTAAGATGCCTCTCTTCAATGTCCTTTGGGCTAAGTAAGTTAATGACTGCAGTCTCTTTGGTCACAAGATCAAGTTAGGACAATTAAATGGGATAGTCCCAATTTACCCTGATTGTTTGATAACTCAACTCAATGTGATGCCAAAGCCTGTATAGCTTAAGGACAATCAAACGTGTTATACCACATTGATCTGATAGAAGAAGAAAAAAATGAAGAAAAAAATAATTTATGCAGTGTTATTTCCTTGCTCAAATGTATTTTGTGAATACTAGATCAGAATGGATCAGAGTTGTGATGGTACCACTATTTAAACGTCCGTAAATGTATCCCTCACAGTGAGGGGCAATAGAGACAGGAGAAGCACAGGTAGGGGGTCTAATCAAGGCGGATTAATTTTATTAAACCACAGCAAATCTTTGTAATTACGGGAGATTAAACACTGATTTAGTAGGACATGGTGTTCAGAGGGTGCTTCAGCAGCACCAAAAGGCATTTAAACAGCATTATCCCTACTTAAATGGGTTTGGACAGAGGATGCTCCGTATAGTGCACATTATCAGAGTTACTGTAAGAGATTCTGTTATAAAACAGTAATACCTTTATCATAAATTATGTGCTACAATCAAAAAACATCCCCACAGCATGATGCTGCCACCTCCATGCTTTACCGTAAGGATTCGGCAAGGTTTCCTCCAGAAGTGACGCTTGGCATTCAGGCCTTGTTTTCATCAGACCAAAGAAGTGGGCTGTCATGTGCCTATTACTGAGGAGTGGCTTCCGACTGGCCACTCTACCATAAAGGCCTGATTGGTGGAGTGCTGCTGAAATTGTTGTCCTTCTGGAAGGTTCTCCCATCTCCACAGAGGAAATCTGGAGCACTGTCAGAGAGCCATCGGGTTCTTGGTCACCTCCCTGACCAAGGCCCTTCTCCCCTGATTGCTCTGAATACTTATGTAAATAATGTATTTCTGTATTTTATTTGTTATAAATTAGCAAACCTTTCTAAAAACCTGTTTTCACTTTGTCATTAATGGGATTGATGAGGGAAAAAAATAATTGAATCTAATTTAGAATAAGGCTGTAACGTAACAAAATGTGGAATACTTTCCAAATGCACTGTATAGGCTAATGACAGAAGAGAAGCTGCATGTATGTAACTATAGACAAGTTGAGTGACGAACAGCCAACCAAAATGTTGGAAATTATAAGCAGAAACGTATCTAAATCAGACCAAAAAATTCTGCACCCCCTGTCAAACAATTGTTTGGCATTTTCTATAGCCTGTTAACGGGTTAGGGTTGGGTGCTGGCCTATATTATTTATATTTTTTCTGGGGGTGCTGCAGCACCATCAGCACCCCTAATTCCCGCGGCTATGTGAAAAGATGTGGATTCGTTCATGCCTAAGTATAAAGGCTTAGATATGTCAGCATGTTGACACATACTGTACCCTTTCCAGAGTTAGAATATTCTACAAATACAGTGTCTTCAGAAAGTATTCATACCCCTTGACTTATTCCACATTTTGTTGTCTTACAGCCTGAATTCAAAATGGATGAAAATGTATTCATAATGACAAAGTGAAAACATGTTTTTAGAAAAATGAAATAAATAAATATGTTATTTACATATTCACACCCCTGAGTTAATACTTTGTAGAAACTCCTTTGGTAGCAGTTACAGTTGTGAGTCTTTCTGGGTAAGTCTGGGTAACTTTCCAGATGTTGATTGTGCAACATTTGCCCATTATTCTTTTCAAAATTCTTCAAGATCTTTCAAATTGGTTGTTGGTCATTAATAGACAACCATTTTCAGATCTTGGAATAGATTTTCAAGTAGATTTAAGTCAAAACAGTAACTCGGCCACTCAGGAACATTCACTGTCTTCTTGGTAAGCAACTCCAGTTTCGAATTTTGGCTTTGTGTTTCAGGTTATTGTCCTGCTGAAAGGTGAATTAATCTCCCAGTGTCTGGTGGAAAGCAGACTGAACCAGGTTTTCCTCTAGGATTTTGCCTGTCCTTAGCTTCATTCCATTTATTTTTCACCCTGAAAAACTCCACAGTCCTTATCAATTACATGCATACCCATAAGATGATGCAGCCATCCTTATACTTGAAAGTATGGAGAGTGGTACTCAGTAATATGTTGTATTGGATTTTTCCTAAACATAACACTTTGTATTCAGGATTTTGCTTTACCACTTTTTTTGCAGTATTACTTTAGTGCCTTGTTGCAAACAGGATGCATGTTTTGTAATAATTTTATTCTATACAGGCCTCCTTCTTTTCACTCCGTGTCAATTTAAAAATATATATATATTTCACCTTTTTTTAACCAGGTAGGCCGGTTGAGACTGCGACCTGGCCAAGATAAAGCAAAGCAGTGCGACAAAAACAACAACACAGAGTTACACATGGGATGAACAGTCAAAAACACAATAGAAAAATCTAAGTAAGATTAGGGAGGTAAGGCAATAAATAGTCCATAGTGGCGAAATAATTACAATTTAGCATTAACACTGGAGTGATAGATGTGCAGATGATGATGTGCAAGTAGAGATACTGGGGTGCAAAAGAGCAAAATTAAACAACAATTTGTGGAATGAGGTAGTTTGGTAAGCTATTTACAGATGTGCTGTGTACAGGTGCAGTGATTGGTAAGCTGCTCTGACAGCTGATGCTTAAAGTTAGTGAGGGAGATATAAGTCTCCAGCTTCAGTGATTTTTGCAATTCGTTCCAGTCATTGGCAACAGAGAACTGGAAGGAAAGGCAGCCAAAGAGGAGTTGGATTTGGGGGTGACCAGTGAAATATACCTGCTGGATTGCGTGCTTCGGGTAGGTGTTACTATGGTGACCAGTGAGCTGAGATAAGGCGGGGCTTTACCTAGCAAAGATTTATATATGACCTGGAGCCAGTGGGTTTGGCGACGAATATGAAGCGAGGCCCAGCCAACGAGAGCATACAGGTCACAGTGGTGGGTAGTATATGGGGCTTTGGTGACAAAACGGATGGCACCGTGATAATCAAATCAAATCAAAGTTTATTTGTCAAGTGCGCTGAATACAACAGGTAGACCTTACAGTGAAATGCTTACTTACAGGCTCTAACCAATAGTGCAAAAAAGGTATTAGGTGAACAATAGGTCGGTAAAGAAATAAAACAACAGTAAAAAGACAGGCTATATACAGTAGCGGGGCTATAAAAGTAGCGAGGCTACATACAGACACCGGTTAGTCAGGCTGATTGAGGTAGTATGTACATGTAGATATGGTTAAAGTGACTATGCATATATGATGAACAGAGAGTAGCAGTAGCATAAAAGAGGGGTTGGTGGGTGGTGGGTGGGACACAATGCAGATAGCCCGGTTAGCCAATGTGCGGGAGCACTGGTTGGTCGGCCCAATTGAGGTAGTATGCACATGAATGTATAGTTAAAGTGGCTATGCATATATGATAAACAGAGAGTAGCAGCAGCATAAAAAGAGGGGTTGGGGGGGGGCACACAATGCAAATAGTCTGGGTAGCCATTTGATTACCGGTTCTGGAGTCATATGGCTTGGGGGTAAAGACTGTTGCGAAGCCTTTTTGTCCTAGACTCTGCACTCCAGTACCGCTTGCCATGCGATAGTAGAGAGAACAGTCTATGACTGGGGTGGCTGGGGTCTTTGACAATTCTTAGGGCCTTCCTCTGACACCGCCTGGTGTAGAGGTCCTGGATGGCAGGCAGCTTAGCCCCAGTGATGTACTGGGCCGTACACACTACCCTCTGTAGTGCCTTGCGGTCAGAGGCCGAGCAGTTGCCGTACCAGGCAGTGATGCAACCAGTCATGATGCTCTCGATGTTGCAGCTGTAGAACCTTTTGAGGATCTCAGGACCCATGCCAAATCTTTTAGGTTTCCTGAGGGGGAATAGGCTTTGTCGTGCCCTCTTCACGACTGTCTTGGTGTGTTTGGACCATTCTAGTTTGTTGTTGATGTGGACACCAAGGAACTTGAAGCTCTCAACCTGCTCCACTACAGCCCCGTGATAAACTACATCTATTAGGTTAGTATTGTGTAGTAACTACAGTTTTGTTGATCCATCCTCAGTTTTCTCCTACCACAACTCTGTAACTGTTTTAAAGTCACCATTGACCTCATGGTTAAATCCCTGAGCGGTTTCCTTCCTCTCTGGCAAATGAGTTAGGAAGGACACCTGTATCTTTGTATGACTGGGTGTATTGGTACACCATCGAAAGTGTAATTAATAACTTCACCATCCTCAAAGAGATTTTGTAACGTCTGCTTTTTTTTACCCATCTACCAATAGGTGCCCTTCTTTGCGAGGCAGTGGAAAACCTCTCTGTTTTTTGTGGTTGAATCTGTGTTTGAAATTCACTGCACTATTATTGTACACAGAGTGAGTCCATGCAGCTTATGTGACTTGTTAAGCAAATTTTTACTCCTGAACTTTAGTCATGCCTTTAGTCACTTTCGCATTGAGGACATTGAAAAAAGCAGAAAGTAATTACGCACAGATAGAACGAGAAGCCCTAGGCATCGTTTTTGGAGTGTGTAAGTTTCACCAGTATCTGTACGGGAAGAAGTTCACCCTTCTTACAGATCATCGTCCACTAATGAGCATCTTTGGACCGAATACTGGCATTCCGTCACTTGATGCAAGCACAATGCAAAGGTGGGCTTTGTTGTTGTCAACACAAACCTACGGCATCAAGTATCGCAAGTCAGAACTGCAGATGGAGTTTCCAGGTTACCACTACCTGTGGTCAAGCCAGAGTCACGCCAAGTGGACATCTCCTACTTCAGTCAAAGGGAAAGTGCACCAGTCACTTCAACACAAGTGTGAAGAAACACTTGAAACAACTCAGTATTATCTGAAGTAATGGAGATCATCATCAAAGATACTGTAGAGTTGCAGGAGATGCTCCGGAACTGAAACCTTACCTTTCCAAGTGAAATGAGCTGTCAGTACAGTCCAGTTTTCTGCTGTGGGGGAGGAGAGTTACCATTCTGCCTTCGCTGAGGAAACCAGTGTTGCAACAGCTACACTCAGGTCAATGTGGAATGATTCACATGAAGGAGATCTCACAAAGCGAGCAGCCAGGATTGGATGGAAGCATTGAGGAGAAAGCAAGAACATGCTCCTCATGTTAGAAGGTTCACAACATACCTCAACTTGCACCTCTTCATTAGTGGGATTGGCTGGAGGAGGCGTGGCAACGCATACACGTCGACTTCACAAGTCCATTCGAAGACAGAATGTTTCTTGTAGTAGTGGATGCTCATAGCCATCATGAAGTCTATTTCTGCAGAGAAGACAATCGAGAAGCTGGGAGAAGTGTTTCATCGGTTTGGATCGCCACTCCAACTTGTTAGCGACAACGGACCGCAGATAGTGTCCCACAAATTGGCCACGTTCCTACAGGTGAATGGCAGACAGCACATCAGGTCTGCACTGTGTCATCTATCTACCAACAAGCTGGCAGAGAGGCTTGTACATACCATGAAACATGCCTTAAAAGTATCTCAGGGTCAAGGGACACAGCACCAATGTCTGCACAGCTTCCTGCTATCCGACAGGAACACGCCACATTCACCCACCAAGGCTTCGCTTGCATCGCTTCTCCTGAAGAGAGAGCTACACACAAGCTTTGACCTACTCAAACCTTGGGAATGCAAAGGAGACAGTGCGACGTTGACAGGAGAGCCAAGTCAAACGTTTTGAACTGAGAGCAAAGGACATCGCTTTCAATTCTGGAGAAACTGTCTTAGCTAGGAACTACCTCAGAGGACCAAAGTGGGTTCCTGCTACAGTCATTGCTCAGACTGGTTCTGTGTCCTACTGTACACTGTCCAGACTGCAGAGGACGTCATCTGGAAAAGGCACACAGATCAGTTACTGTTGAGTAAAGCCACACCGACAGAATCACCAGAGTGGTCCATAATTGTTACTGGGTGACACCCTGACCCAGCAGTCGTCACCTAGGGCAGTGTTTCCCAACTCCAGTCCTCGAGTACCCCGAACAGAAACACATTTTCGTTGTAACCCTGGACAAACTCATCAAGGGCTTGATAATGATAATGGCGCCGGAGGAGATGGCTATTGTGCTATTGTGTGTGTTTTTTCGCATTATTTGTAACTTAATTTGTACATAATGTTTCTGCCACCGTCTCTTATGACTGAAAAGAGCTTCTAGATATCAGGACAGCAATTACTCACCTTGTATTGGAAGAAGATTTTTTCTTTAACGAGTCGAACGCAAAGGATTTACTTCAGACACCCGACAAGGCCCTCATCCCTGTCATTCTCAGGAGAAGGAGACAGAGATATTTGGACGTAGGTCGGGGTGCCTTGTAAGGATCCGAAGGCGAGTGGGTAATCTGCCTTTACCATCAGTCCTATTAGCTAACGTACAATCATTGGATAACAAAACAGACGAATTATGATCACGTATATCCTACCAACGGGCCATTAAAAACGGTATTATCTTATGTTTCACTGCGTCGTGGCTGAACAACGACATGAATAACATAAAGCTTGCGGCTTTTACGTTGCATCGGCGAGATAGAACAGCCGCCTCTGGTAAGACAAGGGGTGGCGGTCTGTGTACGTTTGTAAAAAAAAAACAGCTGGTGCACAAAATCTAATAGTGTGGAAGTCTCAAGGTTTTGCTCTCCTGAGGTAGAGTATCTCATGATAAGCTGTGGACCACACTATTTACCAAGAGAGTTTTCATCTATATTCTTCGTAGGTGTCTATTTATCACCACTAACCGATGCTGGCACTAAGACTGCATTCAATGAGCTGTATACGGCCATAACCAAACAGGAAAACGCTCACCCAAAGGTGGCACTCCTAGTGGCCCGGGGACTTTAATGCAGGGAAACTTTATTCCATTTTACCTAATTTCTATCTATGTTAAATGTGCAACCAGAGTGAAAAAACTATAGTCCACCTTTACTCCACACACAGAGACGCGTACAAAGCTTTCCCTAGCCCTTCATTTGGCAAATCTGACCATAATTCTATCCTCCTGATTCCTGCTTACGAGCTAAAGCTAAACCAGGAAGCACCAGTAACTCGGTCAATGAAGAAGTGGTCAGATGAAGCAGATGCTAAGCTACGGGACTGTTTTGCTATTACAGACTGGAATATGTTCCAGGGATTCTTCCGATGGCATTGAGGAGTACACCACATCAGTCACTGGCTTCATCATCGATGACATCGTCCCCACAGTGACTGTATGTACCCCAACCAGAAGCCAAGGAATACAGGCAACATCCGCACTGAGCTAAAGGCTAGAGCTAACGCTTTCAAGGAGCAGGACTCTAACCCGGAAGCTTAAAATAAATCCCGCTATGCCCTCAGACAAACTATCAAACAGGCAAAGCATCAATAAAGGACTAAGATTGAATCGTACTACACCAGCACCGACGCTCGTCGGATGTGGCAGGGCTTGCAAACTATTACAGACTACAAAGGGAAGCACAGCCGCGAGCTGCCCAGTGACACGAGCCTACCAGATGATAGAAATAACTTCTACGCTCGCTTTGAGGCAAGCAACACTGATGAGAGCATCAAATGTTCCGGATGACAGTGTGATTACGCTTTCCGTAGCGGATGAGAGTAAAACCTTTAAACAGGTCGACATTCGCAAGACAGATTACCAGGATGTGTACTCCGAGCATGCGCTGACCAAGAGGCAAGTGTCTTCACTGACAACCTGTCCCTGACTAAGTCTATAATACCAACATTTTTCAAGCAGACCGCCATAGTCCCTGTGCCCAAGAACACTAAGGTAACCTGCCTAAATGACTACCGACCCGTACCACTCACGTCTGTAGCCATGAAGTGCTTCGAAAGGCTGGTCATGGCTCACATCAACACCATAGTCCCAGAAACCCTAGACCCACTCCAATTTGCATACCTCCCCAACAAATCCACAGATGATGCATTCTCTATTGCACTCCACACTGCCCTTTTACACCTGTACAAAAGGAACACCTATGTGAGAATGCTGTTCATTGACTACAGCTCAGTGTTCAACAACATAGTGCCCTCAAAGCTCATCATTAAGCTAAGGACCCTGGGACTAAACACGTCCCTCCGCAACTGGATCCTGGACTTCCTGACGGGCCGCCCCCAGGTGGTAAGGGCAGGCAACAACAAATCCACCACGCTGATCCTCAAAACTGGGGCCCCTCAGGGGTGCATGCTCAATCCCCTCCTGTACTCCCTGTTCACTCATGACTGCATGGCCAGGCACAACTTCAACACCATCATTAAGTTTGCCGATGACACATGATGAGACAGCCTGTTGGGAGGAGGTCAGAGACCTGGCCGTGTGGTGCCAGGACAACAACCTCTCCCTCAACGTAATCAAGACAAAGGAGATGATTGTGGACTACAGGAAAAAGAGGACGGAGCAAGCCACCATTCTCATCGACGGGGCTGTAGTGGAGCAGGTTGAGAGCTTCAAGTTCCTTGGTGTCCACATCACCAACAAACTATCATGGTCCAAACACACCAAGACAGTTGTGAAGAGGGCACGACAAAACCTATTCCCCCTCAGGAGACTAAAAAGATTTGGCATGGGTCCTCAGATACTCAAAAAGTTCTACCTCTGTACCATCGAGAGCATCCTGACTGGTTGCATCATTGCCTGGTATGGCAACTGCCCGGCCTCCAACCGCAAGGCACTGCAGAGGGTAGTGCGTACGGCCCAATACATCACTGGGGCCAAGCTTCCTCCCATCCCGGACCTCTATACCAGGCAGTGTCAGAGGAAGGCCCTAAAAATTGTCAAAGACTCCAGTTGCCATAGTCATAGACTGTTCTCTCTGCTACCGCACGGCATGCGGTACCGGAGTGTCAAGTCTAGGACCAAAAGGCTTTTTGACAGCTTCTACCCCCAAGCCATAAGACTCAACAGCTGATCAAATGGCTACCCAGACTATTTGCATTGCCCCCCCCCCCCTTTACGCTGCTGTTACTCTCTGTTTATTATCTATGCATAGTCACTTTAACTCTACCTACATGTACATATTACCTCAATGACCTCAACTAACCTGTGCCCTCACACATTGACTCTGTACCGGTCCTCCCTGTATATAGCCTCGCTACTATTATTTTATTGCTGCTCTTTAATTATTATTATTTTTTTTTTTTGTAATATTTATTTTATTATATATATTTATTTTATTATATATTTTTTACTTAACACTTATTTTTCTTAAAACTACATTGTTGGTAAAGGGCTTGTAAGTAAGCATTTCAATGTAAGGTCTACACCTGTTGTATTTGGCACATCTGATTAATAACATTTATTTGATTTGATGAGTAGTTGACAAGTTGAATCAGGTGTGCTTGTCCAGGGTTACAATACAAACATGTACTGTTGGGGGTACTCAAGGACCAGGACTGGGAAACACTGACCTACAGTTGAGGCTCACAGTCACTTTCTCAGGACACTGACTCAGCCGTACCCAAACAAGACTGTGACACAGGCTACTCACATGCCTACAGCTGTGTCAACGCCACAGTCTAAATACATTGTTGTTAAGAGTCAGGTTGACTGTCATTACCTTATGAAAGATAGGCAGGCACTAGAGGTTTTCACGGTTTCAACAGACACACAATTCCGAGATCCGAACCGGGACCCGAACAGGTCTGGGCCATGAATTCATACTTTTGTCACGGACCTGGTCGGGTCTGATATAATTTCCACGGTCTCGGGTATGTGCAATTAAAATTGATTTACCGACTGGAAACGATTGGACCTGTCCTCTGTTAATTTAGTGTTTGTGTGATGAGAACTATGTGAGCTCGTTATCTGTGACAGCCAATTGCAACTTAATAAAACGTATAGCTTGTGTCCAGCTGAAACTGGTTCTGGCTGCTACCTCCCGTGCGCCTGCTGCTGAGAAGAGAGAGAGCGAGTAAAATTAGCCTTGGCCTCGGCTACTTTCATCTAAGTGATGAAAGTTAGTAAAGAAACAGTATAGTAAAAAGTATAGTGAAAAGAAGCCGACAAGGGGAATGTCCTCTGGGAAAAGTTTTAATATTTTAGTAGACAAAGATGAAAAGAACGTTGTTGTGGCCAAATGGACTGTGTGTAAATCGTTATTCAGATTTGATGCAATTTTCTAACTTTAATTTATTTATTTTTGTATTTATTAGAAAATGTGTAGTCATTATTATTATTGTAAATTGTTATTATTATTATTATTATTTTTATTGTAGGCCTATTTAATCATCTGAACCAGTTCTTGAAATAGCCTATGCAACAAGTATTTTGTTTCATTTTGTTGAGACTTTTGTTGGCTAAATTACAGTACCAGCCAAAAGTTTGGACACTACTACTCATTCGGCCACAACAACGTTCTTTTCATCTATTTTGTTGAGACTTTTGTTGGCTAAATTACAGTACCAGCAAAAAGTTTGGACACTACTACTCATTCAAGGGTTTTTCTTTATTTGTACTATTTTCTACATCGTAGAATAATAGTGAAGACATCAAAACTATGAAATAACACATATGGAATCATGTAGTAACCAAAAAAGTGTTAAACAAATCTAAATATATTTGATATTTCAGATTATTCAAAGCCACCCTTTGCCTCGATGACAGCTTTGCACACTCTTGGCATTCTCTCAACCAGTTTAATGAAGAATGCTTTTCCAACAGTCTTGAAGGAGTTCCCACATATGCTGAGCACTTGTTGGCTGCTTTTTCTTCACTCTGCGGTCCACTCTGCATTTACAAACCATCTCAATTGGGTTATGGATCCACCTCAATTTTCGCCTAAAATGACATACCCAAATCTAACTGCCTGTAGCTCAGGCCCTGAACCAAGGATATGCATATTCTTGATAACATTTGAAAGGAAACACTTTGAAGTTTGTGGAAATGTGAAAGGAATGTAGGATAATATAACACATTAGATCTGGTAAAAGATAATACAAAGAAAAAACTACCTTTTTTGTATTTATTTTGTACAATCATCTTTGAAATGTAAGAGAAAGGGCATAATTAATTATTCTAGCCCAGGCGCAATTTAGACTTTGGCTACTAGATGGCAGCCCTGTATGTGCAACGTTTTAGAGTGATCCAGCGAGATCTTGCGTATCTATTCAAAATGTTGTATCAATTCTGCCCAAATGTGCCTAATTGGTTTATTCATACATTTCCAAGTTCATAATTGTGCACTCTCCTCAAAAAATAGCATGGTATTCTTTCACTCTAATAGCTACTGTAAATTGGATAGTGCAGTTAGATTAACACGAATTTAAGCTTTCTGCCCATATCAGATATGTCTATGTCATGGGAATTTTTTTGTTTCTTACAACCTCATGCTAATCACATTAGCCTACATTAGCTCAACCGTCCCGCAGACGGAACACTGATCCTGAAGAAGATTTATTAAGGTCAGGTGATTGTGGAGGCCAAGTCATCTGATGCAGCACTCCATCACTCTCCTTGGTCAAATAGCCCTTACACAGCTTGGAGGTGTGTTGGGTCATTGTCCTGTTGAAAAAGAAATGATAGTCCCACTAAGTGCAAACCAGTTGGGATGGCGTGTCACTGAAGAATACTATGGTATCCATGCTGGTTAAGTGTGCCTTGAATTCTAAATAAATCACTGACAGTGTCATCAGCAAGCAATCCCACACCATCACACCTCCTCCTCCATGCTTTATGGTGGGAACCCGATTTGGACTCATCAGACCAAAGGACAGATTTCCACCATCTAATGTCCATTGCTCGTGTTTCTTGGCCCAGGAAAGTCTCTTCTTGTTATTGATGTCTTTTAGTAGTGGTTTCCTTGCAGCAATTCGACTTTGAAGGCCTAATTCACGCAGTCTCCTCTGAACAGTTGATGTTGAGATGTGTCTGTTACTTGAACTCTGTGAGGTGCAATCTGAGGTGTAGTTAATTGCCGATTTCTGAGGCTGGTAACTCTAATGAAGTTATCCTCTGCAGCAGAGGTAACTCTGTGTCTTCCTTTCAAATAAAATCAAATCAAATGTTATTGGTCACATACACATGGTTAGCAGATGTTATTGCGAGTGTAGCGAAATGCTTATGTGGCGGTCCTTTCATCATAGTGCTTGATGGTTTTCACGACTGCACTTGAAGAAACTTGCAAAGTTCTTGAAATGTTCCAGATTGACTGACCTTCATGTCTTAAAATAATGGAGGACTGTGGTTTCTCTTTGCTTATTTGAGTTGTTCTTCTTTCCAAATAGGGCTATCTTCTGTATACCACCCCTACCTTGTCACAACACAACTGATTGGCTCAAACGCATTAAGAAGAAAGAAATTCCACAAATAAACTTTTAACAAGGCACACCTGTTAATTTAAATGCATTCCAGGTGACTGCGTCATGAAGCTGGTTGAGAGAATGCCAAGGTTGTGCAAAGCCGTCATCAAGGCAAAGGGTGGCTGGCTACTTTGAAGCATCTCAAATCTAAAATATTTTTTGATTTGTTTAACACTTTTTGATTACTAGATGATTCCATATGCGTTATTTCATAGTTTTGATGTCTTCACTATTATTCTACAATGTAGAAAATATTAAAAAAAATATAGAAAAATCCTTGAATGAGTAGGTGTGTCCAAACTTTTGACTGGTACTGTTTGTTGAGTTGAGCACGTTCCAGACAAATGGTTGAACTGAATTCCTGTTTCCTGTCTCCCGTCTCTTGATTGTTGAATTGATTAAAGATGTGGTTATGAAATCTTCGAGACATAACAGTGAACAACAGGCACAATTCCGATATAAAAAAAAAAATCTAAAAGATTCAGGAATGTCACATGCACAGATAAGTACACTTGTAACAACTTAAGCATTATGAAACTTCTATTTGATCAAATACGTCTAATCTATCAAAATAGCAATTCCCTTTTATCTTCACCAAATTTGACACTCTCTATCCCCCCATACAAAAACTCTCCCTCGGTCTGCTTAGCGCTTATTTTAACTAGGACAGATTTGGAGCGGAGTCGACCCTCTCGCCTCTGTCTCTCTGGTTGTAGTTACTGTAATAGAACAAGGTGGGGCATGCAAACCGTTTTACACCAATGATGTGTATAATGTTTACACTGAGTATACAAAACATTAAGAACACCTGCTCTTTCCATTAAATAGACTGACCTGGTGAATCCAGGTGAAAGCTATGATCCCTTATTGATGTCACTTGTCAAATCCACTTCAATCAGTATTTAAATAATTATTTTTAAGCCTTGAGACAATTGAGACATGGATTGTGTATGTGTGCCATTCAAAGTGGAAATGGGCAAGACAAAATATTTAAGTGCCTTTGAACTGGATATGGTAGTAGGTGCCTGGCTCACTGGTTTGTGTCAAGAACTGACCATCCTACCGATACTCGATTTCGGCGATGTCATTTACAAAATAGCCCCCAACACTCTACTCAACAAATTGGATGCAGTCTATCACAGTGCCATCCGTTTTGTCACCAAAGCCCCATAAACTACCCACCCCAGCGACCTGTACGCTCTCGTTGGCTGGCCCTCGCTTCACACTCGTCGCCAAACCCACTGGCTTCAGGTCATCTACAAGTCTCTGATAGGTAAAGGCCCCGCCTTATCTCAGCTCACTGGTCACCATAGCAGCACCCACCCGTAGCACGCGCTCCAGCAGGTATATCTCTCTAGTCACCCCCAAAGCCAATTCCTCCTTTGGCCGCCTTTCCTTCCAGTTCTCTGCTGCCAATGACTGGAATGAATTGCAAAAATCACTGAAGCTGGAGACTCTTACCTCCCTCACTAGCTTTAAGGACAAGCTGTCTGAGCAGCTCACAGATCACTGCACCTGTACATAGCCCATCTGTAAATAGCCCATCCAACTACCTCATCCCCATACTGTATTTATTTATTTATCTTGCTCCTTTGCACCCCTGTATCTCTACTAGCACATTCATCTTCTGCACATCAATCACTCTAGTGTCTAATTGGTATATTGTAATTACTTCACCACCATGGCCTATTTATTGCCTTACCTCCCTTTTCTTACCTCATTTGCACACACTGTATATAGATTTTCTTCAACTGTATTATTGACTGTATGTTTTGTTTATTCCATGTGTAACTCTGTGTTGTTGTATGTGTCGAACTGCTTTGCTTTATTCTTGGCCAGGTCGCAGTTGTAAATGAGAACTTGTTCTCAACTTGCCTACCTGGCTAAATAAAAGTGAAATAAAAAAATAAAAAAATAGAAACGCTGCAGAGTTTTTCACACTCAACAGTTTCTCGTGAGTGCCAAAGGACATCCAGCCAACTTGACACAACAGTGGGAAGCATTGGAGTCAACATGGACCAGCTTCCCTGTGGAACACTTTCGACACCTTGTAAAGTCCATGTCCAGACGAATTGGGGCTGTTCAAGAATGAGAGGAATGAACCCCCGGTGGACTATATTGCCCTCGTCTGTCCAAGTTGAAGAACTACTACTACACCCTGCCTACACCATCCAAGTAGCCTGAATGAGACATGTGGTAAAATGTATCATTAAATAGAAATTATTCCATAATAAAAAAATACTGAAGATAATTATGTCATTGTCAAGAGAACATACACCTCTATTTTAATTTACAATACCAACATCATGTAGTAGCCTATCAACCTTAGAGCCAACACTGTTTGATTATAATATGGAGCTGATATTTTACAGAACTGGAGGTTTTGTAAGACACTGACTGTCCTGTGAATATAATTTTTGCTCAAATTTGTATGTGTGCAAGCAAACAACTTATGATAAAGCACACAGGAATGGTATTAAAGTAGGCCAACATAGAGCAGAGCTGGGACAATATATATTGTTCCAATTATCTGTTACTTATCACAGTTAATATGCAAACTTGGGGTGAAAGTCAAATCATGCAAAGATTATATATTAGAGTTTATATTATCCTTTCATTTGATTTTAAACATAAATGGTTTTGGTTTACGAGCTCTGTTCTTCAGCACAAATCAAGAAGTTTGGAAATCCAGAAATGGATTACCAGGGGAGGGTGTGAAATCAAGAGAAAATAATTAACACAGGACTGCTCTTATTCATTGGACTGCATTTTAAAATCGAGAAGCATGTATAACCTCTCTTCCAATGTGACTTCAGTGCACTACATCTGTGTACTGCATTTTGACTTGGCTCCCTGTGAATATTTAGATTATTGTTCAAAATAGATAAAGAGTTTATTCGATATCCAATGGTTCGTTGCATTTCCCGAAGCGGAATATTTCACTCGGACAGGAGTTGATTGGGCCATGCGCTCCTCCCCATTTAACAGGTCATGCGTTCCTCTTGTTTTGAATTTGAATTATTTTCACAATGCATATGCTCTTTGATTCGATAGTATAAAACTCAGCAAACTCAAGCGTTCAGCTACTTAGTGGCTGGTTATGTTTTCTTATAAGTGAGGCCTTACATAGATGGGAGGCCTGTCTCTGAGTGTTTAAAAAAAGTTGTACTGTCACTTTAAAACAATGATGACACGCCTACTTTCAACGTACTCCTTGAAGCTCGTAGTGTGGTTGCGCTGTGATTGGAAGCAGAGAAGCGTCGAGCAGCGAGCGACCCGTCTGCTTCTCACTGGTGAAGGACTACCTTTCGGCTCTGCCTCTCGCGGGGCTGCTGTACAAAGATGGCGGGCGAACTGGTGGAAGCGATGGTAAGCAGAGATCCGCTCGACCGGTTTGATAGGAAAGGGCCTGCGTGGGAGATGGCCGGTTAGTATGGGAAACTGTAAATGTTTCCCATGAATACTGTATAAAAGTGTTTAATTTAGTGATGGTTGATTAATTGGTAGCTATATTGAAACTGGTTTCTCTTCGTCGCTAAGTGCGTCTAGCTAACGTTAGCTAGCAGGGACATGGAAAATGAATGATGAGGCCATAAAAACACTCGCCAGCAGGGAGTCAGTGCGAAATTGTATCATTCAATGTTTAAGCGGGAGATTGCATTACACATTCGGTCCATCCACTGGCACTTTGACTTGTCAAATTGACGTATTTTCACTGTTGGGATAACAACAAAGCAAGTGGAGGTAACGTTAGCTTACCCACTAGCCTAGCTTCTTGTCAGACAAGGCAATTGTCAATGCCACTGTCCACCTCTACACGCTGTAAGCCTGATACACTAGTTGTAGAAATGAACCTGAATTGATGAGATTGACTGATGTAATTAGTTTGCAAGACTTTTCTAACTACACTGAACAAAAATATAGACGCAACAAATATTTGACTGAGTTACAGTTCATATAGGAAATCAGTCAATTGAAATCAATTAATAAAGCCTAATCTATGGATTTCACATGACTGGGAATACAGATTAATCTGTCAGTCACAGATGCCTTAAAAAAAAGGTAGGGTCGTGGATCAGAACCTGTCAGTGTCTGGTGTGACAACCATTTGCCTCATACAGAGCGACACATCTTCACATATAGTTGTTCAGGCTGTGGAAAGTTGTCCCACTACTCTTAAATGGCTCTGCGAAGTTGCTGGATATTGGCGGGAACTGGAACACGCTGTCGATTCAGAGCATTCCAAACATGCACAATGGGTGACATGTCTGGTGAGTATGCAGGCCATCGAAATTCTGGTACATTTTTCAGTTTCAGGGAATTGTGTACAGATCGTTGCGACATGGGGCTGTGCATTTCGTGCTGAAACGAGGTGATGGCGGCAGATGAATTGCACGACAATGGGCCTCAGGATCTCATCAGGGTATCTCTGTGCATTCAAATAGCCATTGATAAAACGCAATTGTTCGTTGTCTGTCTTATGCCAGCCCATACCATAAACCCACCGTCAACATTGTGAACAGAGTGTTCATCAGCAAACCGCTCACCCACACGATGCCATACACTCTGTCTGCCATCTGTCCGGTACAGTTGAACCTTGGATTCATCTGTGAAGTGAATACTTCTCCAGCGTGCCAGTGGCCGTCGAAGGGGAGCGTTTGCCCACTCTGTTACAATACCAAAATTCAGTCATGTCAAGACCCAGGTGAGGACGACAAGCACGGAGATGAGCTTTCCTGAGATGGTTTCTGACAATTTGTGCCGAAATTCTTCAGTTGTGCAAACCCACAGTTTCATCAGCTGTCTGGTGGCGTGTCTTAGATGATCCTGCAGGTGAAGAAGCCAGATGTGGAGGTTCTGGGCTGGCGTGGTTACATGTGGTTGTGAGGCTGGTTATTTTTTATTTAACCTTCTATTTAACTAGGCAAGTGACACAACACTACATAAAGAGAGAGACCTAAGACAACAACCTAGCATGGCAGCAACACATGAAAACACAGCATGGTAGCAACACATAACTACATGGCAGCAGCACAAAACATGGTACAAACATTATTGTGCACAGACAACAGCACAAAGGGCAAGAAGGTTAGAGACAACAATACATCACGCGAAGCAGCCACAACAGTCAGTAAGTGTCCATGATTGAGTCTTTGAATGAAGAGATGGAGATAAAACGGTGGAGTTTGAGTGTTTTTTTTTGCAGCTCGTCCAAGCCGCTAGCTGCAGCGAACTGAAAAGAGGAGCAACCCAGGTTAGATGTACCACCATTGGATGCGATTTATGATAGAGAAATGAACATTCAAAATTCAAAGGGCACTCGCACATCTGAGCTGTCTTTTTTTTTTAAGGTGCATGGTAACAGTTGAATAAGATGAGGGAAAAAATAAGAAACCCGCACATTTCTCTTGATAGTATCACTTCTCTTTAATAGGCTTTACGTATCGGCCTCAAGGCCTTCGTCAGAGCTTTTGAGTTAAAAAAAGAAATAATAATTATGTAGACATGGCTCCACCCACATCCGTTCCATGCATCAAATGGGGTTAGAGTTGAGGGAAAATAAGTAAGCGTTACCAAAAATAACAATGTGCATTTGATAAATATTAAAATAGTGTGACGTCAGAGTTATCTGAAATGTGGGCATTAATTGATCAAATTTACAACGTAACATACATTGGCAATTCATCATTAAGACACCTTGGAAATTATGTCTGGAGGGTGAAAATCCAAAAACATTCTCTTTTGCTCAGAGTATTATTTATGTCACCTCCCCTGTCTGATATCTTGACTTTCTCAATGCCACAAAATCTAAAGGTAGAAATGTCATATTTTTGGTCATTTAAAATCTACTGGGACTGGATAATCCCTGTCGTTTGTCCTGGTTTTTAACTTATATGTTCACAAATTCTCTGTTTGAGAAAACGAGAGGTTTTACCTACATAACAAAATCCACATGGACATTTAATCATGTAGATAACATGGGTGGTGGAGCACGTATTAATGTCATTTATTGGGAACCGTTTTGAACATGAATGAATGCTCACATTTCAGATTACTCTTTTTTATTGCGCTGTAACCAATGATTTATGAAAACTTGCTTGGTGGGTTGATGTCCTCATTGTGGTTTTACAGAGGTGTTTAATATGTTTTATGTACACCCTTTTATTAGAATATTTATGAAATTCACAATGTTATATTTGGTAACACTTACTTATTTTCCCTCGACTCGAACCACATTTGATGCATGGAATGGATGTGGGTAAAGCTATGTCTACATAAGGGTGCTAATTAAAAAAAAGATTGAAATAAATCACAAAAGCTCTGACGAAGGCCTTGAGGCCGATACGTAAAGCTTATTAAAGAGCACTGATGCTATCAAGAGCAGTGTGCGGGTTTATTTTTTTTCTCTCCGAGAAATAAACATTAAATTCTCTGGCAACAGCTCTGGTGGACATTCCTGCAGTCAGCATGCCAATTGCACGCTCCCTCAACATGAGACATCTGTGGTGTTTGACAAAACTGCATATTTTTATTGGCCTTTAATTGTCCCCAGGACAAGGTGCACCTGTGTAATCATGCTGTTTAATCAGCTTCTTGATATGCACACCTGTCAGGTGGATGGATCATCTTGGCAAAGGAGAAATGCTCACTAACAGAGATGTGCACAAAATTTGAGAGAAATAAGTATTTTCTGCGTATGGAACACTTCTGGGATCTTTTATTTCAGCTCATGAAACATGGGACCAACACTTTACATGTTGCATCTATTTTTGTTCAGTGTAGATAGTGACTAGCTAGCTACATGCATTGCTGGGTCTTCAAATGCACCGATGGTGTTGTGTCCTACACTACTTAAAGGAGGGACCAGTCTAGGTTTTGTTTGCAGGAAAAATATTCTATGCATGGTGTTAGGAACAGAAGGGGCTCATAGGTCATGCTACTGAATTCTAGAGGGGAGGGAGGAAAATATTACTTGAAGCAAGTGCACAGATACCTTTGTGTAAATATAGTGTGTGGACACCTTCAAATTAGTGGATTCAGCTATTATTTCAGGCACACCCATTGGTGCCAGGTGTATAAAATCAAGCACACAGCCATGCAATCTCTATAGACAAACATTTGCATTAGAATGGCACACTTTCCAACAAGTCAGTATGTAAAATTTCTGCCCGGTCAACTGATGGGTGTCATTGTGAAGTGGAAACGTCTAGAAGCAACAACGGCTCAGCCGCGAAGTGGTAGGCCACACAAGCTCACAGAACGGGACCGCCGAGTGCTGTAGAGCGTAAAAATTGTCAGTCCTTGTTTGCCTCTGGAAGAAACGTCTGCACAAGAACTGTTCGTCGGGAGCTTAATGAAATGGGTTTCCATGGCCGAGCAGCTGCACACAAGCCTAAGATCAACATGTGCAATGCCAAGCGTCAGCTGGAGTGGTGTAAAGCTCGCCGCCATTGTACTCTGGAGCAGTGGAAACATGTTCTCTGGTGTGATCAGGCTAGGCCCCTTTGTTCCAGTGAAGGGAAATCTTAACTCTACGGCGTACAATGACATTCTAGATAATTCTGTGCTTCCAAACTTGTGGCAACAGTTTTGGGGAAGGCCCTTTCCTATTTCAGCATGACAATGCCCCATGCACAAAGTGAGGTCCATACAGAAATGGATTGTTGATCGGTGTGGAAGAATTTGACTGGCCTGCACAGAACCCTGACCTCAACCCCATCGAACACCTTTGGTATGAATTGGAATGCCGACAACCAGGCCTAATCGCACAACCTCACTAATGCTCTTGTGGCTTAATGGAATCAAGTGCCTGCAGCAGCAATGTTCCAACATCTAGTGGAAAGCCTTCCCAGAAGAGTGGAGGCTGTTTATAGCAGCAAAGGGGGGGACCAACTCCATATTAATGCCCATGATTTTGGAATGAGATCTTTGACGAGCAGGTGTCTACATACTTTTGGTCATGTAGTGTATTCCAATTTAAATCATTTGAGTTGACATGCTGAGTGTTTAAGTTCTTTTATACCAGGTAATTATATAGATAAGTCTGTGCACAGCACTTCAAATCAAATGTTATTGGTCAAATACAAATATTTAGCTAATGTTATTGCGGGTATAGCGAAATGCTCGTGTTTACAGACAGATTATTTCACTTATAATTCACTATCACAATTCCAGTGGGTCACAAGTTTACATACACTAAGTTGACTGTGCCTTTAAACAGCTTGGAAAATTCCAGAAAATTGTCATGGCTTTAGAAGCTTCTGATAGGCGAATTGACATTATTTGAGTCAATTGGAGGTGTACCTGTGGATGTATTTCAAGGCCTACCTTCAAACTCAGTGCCTCTTTGCTTGACATCATGGGAAAATCAAAAGAAATCAGCCAATACCTTAGAAAAAAATTGGAGACCTCCACAAGTCTGGTTCATCCTTGGGAGCAATTTCCAAACGCCTGAAGGTACCACGTTCATCTGTACAAACAATAGTACGCAAGTATCAACACCATGGGACCACGCAACTGTCATACTGCTCAGGAAGGAGATGCGTTGTCTCCTAGAGATGAACGTACTTTGGTGCTAAAAATGCAAATCAATCCCAGTACAACAGCAAAGGGCCTTGTGAAGATGCTGGAGAAAACGGGTACAAAAGTATCTATATCCACAGTAAAACGAGTCCAATATCGACAACCTGAAAGGCCGCTCAGCAAGGAAGAAGCCACTGTTCAAAAACCGCCATTTAAAAAAAAGCCGGCCTACGGTTTGCAACTGCACATGGGGACAAAAATCGTACTTTTTGGAGAAATGTCCTCTAGTCTGATGAAACAAATAGAACTGTTTGGCCATAATGACCATCGTTATGTTTGGAGGGAAAAGGGGGGATGCTTGCAAGCCGAAGAACACCATCCCAACCCTGAAGCATGGGGGTGGCAGCATCATGTTGTGGGGGTGCTTTGCTGCAGGAGGGCCTGGTGCACTTCACAAAATAGATGGCATCATGAGGAAAGAAAATTATGTGGATATATTGAAGCAACATCTCAAGACAATAACCCTAAGCATACTTCCAAAGTTGTGGCAAAATGGCTTAAGGACAACAAAGTCAAGGTATTGGAGTGGTCATCACAAAGCCTTGACCTCAATCCTATAGAAAATTTGTGGGCAGAACTGAAAAAGCTTGTTTGAGCCAGGAGGCCTACAGACCTGACTCCGTTACACCAGCTCTGTTAGGAGGAATGGGCCAAAATTCACCCAACTTATTGTGGGAAGCTTGTGGAAGACTACCTGAAATGTTTGACCCAAGTTAAATAATTGAAAGGCAATGCTACCAAATACTATTTGAGTGTATGTAAACTTCTTACCCACTGGGAATGTGATGAAAGAAATAAAAGCTAAAATAAATAATTCTCACTATTATTCTGACATTTCACATTCTTAAAATAAAGTGGTGATCCTAACTGACCTAAGATAGGGATTTTTTACTAGGGTTAAATGTCAGGAATTGTGAAACACCTGACCCAAATGCATTTAAACTCAGTTTATGTAAATTTCCGACTTCAAATCTATATATATGTATATATGTGTGTGTGTGTGATATATACTGTACATATATACTGGATATAGTTCCTTTATTTCTATATATTGTTGCTGCCTCCTGGGCCCAGGGGCTTCAGCCCCGGTAAACCCCTGCATTAAGCCAGTCCTGCGCCTAACATCTACTACCATACCCCGTTCAAAGGCACTTAAATAGTCTTGCCCATTCACCCTCTGAATGGCCACATACACAATCCATGTCTCAAGGCTTAAAAATCCTTCTTTAACCTTTTAATGCAGTTGGCTAAATCAGGAAATATTTACTATGATTAAATGTCAGGAATTGTGAAACTGAGCCAAATACATTTAAAACTAAGGTGTATGTAAACTTCCAACTTCAACTGTACATATGAAATGAGTAAAACATTATTAAAGTGATCAGTGATTTCATGTACATTTACATTTACATTTAAGTCATTTAGCAGACGCTCTTATCCAGAGCGACTACAAATTGGTGCATTCACCTTATGATATCCAGTGGAACAACCACTTTACAATAGTGCATCTAACTCTTTTAAGGGGGGGGGGGGTTAGAAGGATTACTTTATCCTATCCTAGGTATTCCTTAAAGAGGTGGGGTTTCAGGTGTCTCCGGAAGGTGGTGATTGACTCCGCTGACCTGGCGTCGTGAGGGAGTTTGTTCCACCATTGGGGTGCCAGAGCAGCGAACAGTTTTGACTGGGCTGAGCGGGAACTGTACTTCCTCAGAGGTAGGGAGGCGAGCAGGCCAGAGGTGGATGAACGCAGTGCCCTTGTTTGGGTGTAGGGCCTGATCAGAGCCTGAAGGTACGGAGGTGCCGTTCCCCTCACAGCTCCGTAGGCAAGCACCATGGTCTTGTAACGGATGCGAGCTTCAACTGGAAGCCAGTGGAGAGAGCGGAGGAGCGGGGTGACGTGAGAGAACTTGGGAAAGTTGAACACCAGACGGGCTGCGGCGTTCTGGATGAGTTGTAGGGGTTTAATGGCACAGGCAGGGAGCCCAGCCAACAGCGAGTTGCAGTAATCCAGACGGGAGATGACAAGTGCCTGGATTAGGACCTGCGCCGCTTCCTGCGTGAGGCAGGGTCGTACTCTGCGAATGTTGTAGAGCATGAACCTACAGGAACGGGTCACCGCCTTGATGTTAGTTGATGTATATAGGGCAGCAGCCTCTTAACGTGCAGGGTTGAGTAACTAGTGTAGGCTACCTTTTTTAAGTTATTGGCACTTGCCTAGCTCAAGGAATCCAGATGGTAATCCAAAACTTCCCCTCTTCCTATCACTCTCTCCTTTGTGTCTTCCCTTCAGAACATGGTGAAGAGTTTCCGGGTATCTGACCTGCAGACGCTGCTGGCCTCCATGGGCCGTAGTAAGAGCGGTCTAAAGCATGACCTGGTGGGACGGGCGCTGAGGCTGGTGCAGACAGAGTACAGCCCAGAGCTGCTGAAGAACGTGCGGCAGCTGTACGAGTCACGCTTCCCCAAGGCGTCGGGTTGGCTGGCTGCTCGGCGCCCGGAGGGGGTTCCGGTGGCCTACTCCTCCCTCAGCTCGTCCCCCACAGGCACTCAGGGCGCAGACTACCTCAATGGCATCCCCAAGCTGTCCTCCACACCTGCGGCTGAGGTCAAGCTGGTGTCGCTGCCCTTCTACCAAACTCTGGAGACTCTGTTGCCGCCAACAGAGCTAAGTGAGTGATTTTTGTCAGTGAGATGTAGAGAGCTTTCGGTCTAGTCAAGTTCTTGTAAAAAGAGGCCAAAAAGTTCCTGGTCAGCTTTTATGGTCAGTAAAAGAAACTCGCCTTTGGAAAGTATTCAGACCCCATGACTTTTCCCACGTTTTGTTATGTTACAGCCTTATTCTAAAATGTGTTAAATACATACAAAATCCCCAGCAATCTACACACAATACCCCATAATGACAAGTGAAAACAGGTTTAGAAGTTGTTGCAAATGTATTAAAAATGAAAAACATACCTTTTTATTTACATATGTATTCAGACACTGCTATGAGACTCAATTGAGCTCAGGTGCATCCTGTTTCCATTGTTCATCCTTGAGATGTTTCTACAACTTGATTGGAGCCCACCTGTGGTAAATTCAAGTGATTGGACATGATCTGGAAAGGCACACACCTGGCTATATAATGTCCCACAGTTGACAGTGCATATCAGAGCAAAAACCAAGACATGAGGTCGAAGGAACCCAATCGAACAGGATTGTGTTGAGGCACAGATCTGGGGAAGGGTACCAAAACAATTCTGAGGTAACGAAGGTCCCTGAGAACACAGTGGCCATCGTTCTTAAATGGAAGAAGTTTGGAACCGCCAGATTCTTCCTAGAGCTAGCCACCCGGCCAAACTGAGCAATCGGGGGAGAAGGGCCTTGGTCAGGGAGGTGACCAAGAACCCGATGGTCACTCTGACAGAGCTCTAGAGTTCCTCTGTGGAGATGGTTGTCCTTATGGAAGTTTCTCTCATCTCTGCAGCACTCAACCAATCAGGCCTTTATGGTAGTGGCCAGACAGGGGACACTCCTCAGTATAAGACATATGACAGCCCACTTGGAGTTTGCCAAAAGGCACCTGAAGACTCTCACACCATGAGAAACAAGATTCTCTGGTCTGATGAAACCAAGATTGAACTCTTTGGCCTGAATGTGAAGCGTCACTTCTAGAGGAAACCTGCCACCATCTCTACGGTGAAGCATGGTGGTGGCAGCATCATACTGTGGGGATGTTTGTCAGCGGCAGGGACTGGGAGACTAGTCAGGATCGAGGGAAAGATGAACAGAGCAAAGTACAGAGCTCCTCAATGAACCTGCTCCAGAGCACTCAGGACCTCAGACTGGGGCGAAGGTTCACCTTGCAAACAGGACAACGACCTTAAGCACACAGCCAAGTCAACGCAGGAGTGGCTTTGTGACAAGTCTCTGAATGTCCTTGAGTGGCCCAGCCAGAGCCTGGACTTGAACCCGATCGAACATCTCTGTAGAGACCTGAAAATAGCTGTGCAGCAACACTCTCCATCCAACCTGACAGAGTTTGAGAGGATTTGCAGAGAAGAATGGGAGAAACTCCCCAAATACAGGTGTGCCAAGCTTGTAGCGTCATAACCAAGAAGTCTCGAGGCTGTAATCGTTGCCAAAGGTGCTTCAACAAAATACTGAGTAAAGGGTCTGAATACTTATGTAAATGTAATATTTACACTTGACATTTTTTATAAATTGGCAAACATTTCTAAAATACTGTATTTGCTTTGTCCTTATCGGTATTATGTGTAGATTGATAAGAGAAAATGTATGTAACCTAACAAAAGGTTGAGAAAGTTAAGGGGTCTGAATACATTCTGATGACACTGTATACTAATGACAGAAACATGACATTACAATTAAGTGCTAAGGACATTTTGGACATTGCGAAGCATAGGGAAGTTGTGGTATGTGTATGTATGTTTTTTCTTCTGCATCTGTCCTTGTAGTTGCCCAGAACAGTGAGAAACTGCAGGATAGTCAATGCATATTTGAATTAACACAGAGCCAAGCGGACCAAGTCAGAAACGCAACGTGAGCATAACACTTTTATTCAAAGTTAACTGTGTTTATTCTACTGCTTGTGACTTTGAATGGACACTGAGGGGTACCATAACATTCCCTCCCTTGTTGTTTTAGTGAGCTTCGACCAGGAATGAAGGCAATCCAGGTGGTTCTTAGGTGAGTTTACAAGAGTTCAACTGTTCTACACACAACAGCACACTAATCCCACAATTGCATAGGTAATTTCCGGTACATACAGTTGAAGCCTTTTCTAGATCAGTAGCTAGGCTTCCATCAATTTGTTCAATGATATTCAGGTGAATATTCTAACATTCAAACAAAAAATATGCACATTTTACCTGCAGTAGGGGTTTTCCATCAAATTGTCTTCTTGGTAGCCTTGAGATTAGAGCGTTGGACCAGTCACTGAAAGGTCGCTGGTTTGAATCCCAGAGCCCACAAGGTGAAAAATCTGTTGCTGTGCCCTTGAGCAATGCACTTAACCCCAATTGTTCCAGGGCGGTGGACAATGGCGACTGTGGCATGATCCCATTCCCTACGCGTGTCTCAGTGGGAGTTGAAATATGCAAGAACACATTTTCATTACACATTTATACAAATGTGTAGCAGGACAATTATAACCCCCCCCCAAAAAAATGTTTTTGTTAAAAGCTGTGCGTAATTACGCTGTAAGTTCATTTAGAGAATAAAAAACAGAAGTATGATGTGTTTCCATCCCATTTTTAACACTTTAGATGGTTTTGGCACAAAAGTCTGCAATACACAGCAAGTGTGCCCACTTTGGTCTTGGCACATGCGCTCTAGCCAACAGCTTGCAGATACAGCACAGAGGGTAGGCTTCATTATGAGATTATGGAACAGTGAGTTTTTATTTGTCAATTGACAGTCAAGCATCAATCATCATGCCAACAGCATAACATTTAAGGCCCTCATTATTGGAAAGGAGCATTTAAAAAAATTAAAAAATAGTGTACCTTTATTTAACTAGGCTAGTCAGGTAAGAACACATTCTTATTTTCAATGAAGGCCTAGGAACGGTGGGTTAACTGCCTTGTTCAGGGGCAGAATGACAGATTTTTACCTTGTCAGCTTGGGGATTCGTTTTTGCAACCTTCCGGTTACTAGTCCAACGCTCTAACCACCTGCCTTACATTGCACTCCACGAGGAGCCTGCATGGCAGGCTGACTACCTGTTACTCGAGGGCAGCAAGAAGCCAAGGTAAGTTGCTAGCTAGCATTAAACTTATCTTATAAAAAACAATCAATCTTAACATAATCACTAGTTAACTACACATGGTTGATATTACTAGTTTATCTAGCGTGTCCTGCGTTGCATATAATCGATGCGGTGCCTGTTAATTTCTCATCGAATCACAACGTACTTCGCCAAACGGGTGATGATTTAGCACTGTCGTTGCACCAAACCTAACCATAAACATCAATGCCTTTCTTTAAAATCAATACACAAGTATATATTTTTAAACCTGCATATTTAGTTAATATTGCCTGCTAACATGAATTTCTTATAATTAGGGAAATTGTGTCACTTCTCTGTCGTTCTGTGCAAGCAGTCAGGGTATATGCAGCAGTTTGGGCCGCCTGGCTCGTTGCGAAATGTGTGAAGTCCATTTATTCCTAACAAAGACCGTAATTAATTTGCCAGAATTGTACATAATTATGACATAACATTGAAGGTTGTATAATGTAACAGCAATATTTAGACTTAGGGATGCCACCCGTTAGATAAAATACGGAACGGTTCCGTATTTCACTGAAAGAATAAACGTTTTGTTTTCAAAATGATAGTTACCGGATTCGACCATATCAATAACCAAAGGCTATTTGGTTATTGATATTTCTGTGTGTTATTATGTTATAATTAAGTCTATGATTTGATAGAGCAGTCTGACTGAACGATGGTAGGCAGCAGCAGGCTCGTAAGCATTCATTCAAACAGCGCTTTCGTGCGTTTGCCAGCAGCTCTTCGCAATGCTTCAAGCATTGAACTGTTTATGACTTCAAGCCTATCAACTCCCGAGATTAGGCTGGTGTAACCGATGTGAAATGGCTAGCTAGTTAGCGGGGTGCGCGCTAATAGCGTTTCAATCGGTGACGTCACTCGCTCTGAGACTTGGAGTAGTTGTTCCCCTTGCTCTGCAAGGGCCGCGGCTTTTGTGGAGCGATGGGTAACGATGCTTCGAGGGTGGCTGTTGTCGACGTGTTCCAGGTTCGAGCCCAGTTAGGGGCGAGGAGAGGGACGGAAGCTATACTGTTACACTGGCAATACTAAAGTGCCTATAAGAACATCCAATAGTCAAAGGTATATGAAATACAAATGGTATATAGAGAAATAGTCCTATAATTCCTATAATAACTACAACCTAAAACTTCTTACCTGGGAATATTGAAGACTCATGTTAAAAGGAACCACCAGCTTTTCATATGTTCTCATGTTCTGAGCAAGGAACTTAAACGTTAGCTTTTTTACATGGCACATATTGCACTTACTTTCTTCTCCAACACTTTGTTTTTGCATTATTTAAACCAAATTGAACATGTTTCATTATTTATTTGAGGCTAAATTGATTTTATTGATGTATTATATTAAGGTAATTCAGTATTGTTGTAATTGCTTTTTTGGTCCTCCAATAATCATTATCGGTACACCTCTAGTGACGCCTCAAGCACTGAGATGCAGTGTTTTAGACTGCTGCGCCACTCTAGAGCATCAAGCTCGTGCACTTTCAACATTCTGTGAAGTTCATCATAGCTTTATAAATATTTAGCCTAATACACTGCACTGTGAATGCTTTTCCAACATCTCATTCCAAAATCATGGGCATTAATATGGAGTTGCTCCCCCCTTTGCTGCTATAACAGCCTTCACTCTTCTGGGAAGGCTTTCCACTAGATGTTGGAAAATTGCTGCGGGGACTTGTTCCATTCGGCCATGAGCATTAGTGAGGTTGGGCGATTAGGCCTGGCTCGCAATCGGCGTTCCAAATTCATCCCAAAGGTGTTCAATGGGGTTGAGGTTCAGGGCTCTGTGCATGCCAGTCAAGTTCTTCCACACCGATCTTGACAAGCCATTTCTGTATGGACCTCGCTTTGTGCATGAGGGCATTGCCACAAAGTTGGACACGCCGAATCGTCTAGAATGTAATTGTATGCTGTAGCATTAAGATTTCCCTTCACTGGAACTAAGGGGCCTAGCCCGAACCATGAAAAACAGCCCCAGACCATTATTACTCCATCAAACTTTACAGTTGGCACTATGCATTGGGGCAGGTAGCGTTCTCCTGGCATCCACCAAACCCAGATTCGTCCATCGGACTGCCAGATGGTGAAGCGTGATTCATCACTCCAGAGAACGCGTTTCCACTGCTCTAGAGACCAATGGTGGTTGAGCTTTAGACCACTCCAGCCAATGCTTGGCATTGCGCATAGTGATCTTAGGCTTGTGTGGCTACTCTGCCATATTCACTTGTCAGCAACAATTTTGGCTGAAATTGCCAAATCCACTCATTTGAAGGGGTGTCCACATACCTTTGTGTGTGTATATATAGTGTAGCATTTCTTGACTGCAACATGGTTATTCTATCAAAAAATGTGCATCAAAGCATTTCTACTGCATTTGTCACATGGTCTATTTCACAGATTAGAAAAATTATTCACCCGTCTATTGTAGTTTGTTCTGTCAACATTTGGAAAGTTTCCTCTACTGTGTTCTTTATCAACTTTATCAAGTCCCAACAAAACAGTGTACATTTTGTGTGTGTATTGAATGACAAATCTGACCACCACAACCATTCATTGAGAATGTCTGTGTTTAAGAGGATTACATATGTTGCCATCTAACACTGATAACCATTGATAACCTCCTGTGCTGTTGCTATGATCCTTTACAGAATCTGTTATACAGACTCCATCGGTGTCCAGGAAGATCAGTACCCTCCCAATATTGCTGTCAAAGTCAACCAGTCCTACTGTCATGTACCAGTAAGTAGTCAAGCTGGGGAATCCCATGCCCTCAGGCAAACAAACCAACCAACCAACAAATCAGAAGAAAATGCCTATATCTTTGTTGCTAAACATGTCTATATTTGTTCTGTACAGGGTTACTACCCGTCTAATAAGCCAGGTGTGGAACCGCGTCGTCCCTGTCGCCCAGTCAACATCACACCCTGGTTACACCTCTCCACTGCCACCAACCGGGCCACTGTCACATGGGGCAACTTCGGCAAGGTCAGTCTCTGGTTGAAACTTTACACTGTTATTTTAGAACCTTGCCAAGAGGCGACACCTTTTGCACATCTAAAGTAAACTCTGTGATGTACGCAATGTAATTGCAAGCTGTTTTGATTAATTTCCATGACAAGTATTTGAAATGGTTTGGTTGTTTTTGGCAGCTGTCTAAATGTTGACAGCTTCAGATGATATCTGCTGCTATTTCCAGTGTGTTCATTCTGTTCAGTGCTCACTCATGTCCTCTTGTCCTGTGTGCAGCGCTACTCGGTTGCAGTGTATTTAGTGCGGGTCTTCACATCAGCAGAGCTCTTCAGCCAACTTAAACACTGCTCAGTGGAGAGTGCAGAACGCTGTCGTGAACGCAGTAAGTGGCCTCAGCATTTTTGTCTTTCATGCTTTATTGCGTTTTAGTAGTAATTTTTACACCTGTGATGTTGAACTAGTTTCTTTCTGCTGTGTCCAGTCCAGGACAAGCTACGCTTTGATCCAGAGAACGAGATCGCCACCACAGGGCTACGGGTGTCCCTCATCTGTCCTGTGAGGATCTGCACTCTCACCACAAGCCATATCCACCCAGTCATGCTTTAATTTCTTATTAAAGTCTCAAACCTTTCAGTTGTTACTGACCAAAACAAAGAAAACCACAACACGAGGAACAGGCTACCACCCACCATTTGTCTACAGCCTAATGCTAATAACATACCTCCCTTTCCTCCTCCTCCTCTCAGCTAGTGAAGATGCGGATAGGAGTGCCGTGTCGGGTGCTCACCTGTGCCCACTTGCAGTGTTTCGATGCCATCTACTTCCTGCAAATGAATGAAAAGAAGCCCACGTGGACCTGCCCTGTGTGTGACAAACAGGCTCCCTTTGAGCTGCTCACCATCGATGGGTAAGTAAGGCATGCTGAGGCTTGTCACTTACCAACAGCACCACTACTACTCACTCCAGGAATTTGAGAACCACTCTTCCTTTTACGGGTCTTTGCATGGGTTAGAATTTTTTGGAGCAATTTCTTTGACTCCTAAAACTTGCAATGGCCTACCTACACTGGACTACATTTTCAATAAGGCTATTGTCCCAATAAGGCTATTGCAGTTTCAATAAGTCGGTCTCAATTCATTTTCATTAAGGATATTATGGGGCTAAAAATGTATGATTTAGAGACAAAAGTATCGATGCACGCTAAGTTATCTTGAGTCCAACCTTCCGGGTGGCGCAGTGGTCTAGGGCTGCGCCACCAGAGTCTCTGGGTTCGCGCCCAGGCTCTGTCGCAGCCGGCCGCAACCGGGAGGTCCGTGGGGCGACGCACAATTGGCATAGCGTCGTCCGGGTTAGGGAGGGTTTGGCCGGTAGGGATATCCTTGTCTCAGTATGTAAAAAAAATAAATAAAAAAAATATCAAATGTATGCACTCTACTGTAAGTCGCTCTGGATAAGAGCGTCTGCTAAATGACAAAAAAAAAAAGAGCCTTATTGAGGACCTGGATAATTTCTCCAGTTTCTCTGGACTAAAACCCAACTATGGTAAGCGTACTATATTACGGATGGAGTCTCTAAAAGATACAAACTGTATGAATTACATTTTTTCAATCTACACACAATACCCCATAATGACAAAGCGGAAACAGGTTTTCAGAAATGTTTGCAAATGTATTAAAAATAAAATAAAAACATACCTTATTTACATGCAATACCACTAAAAAGTTTGGACACACCTATCCATTCAATGGTTTTTCTTTATTTTTACTATTTTCTACATTGTAGAATAATAGTGAAAACATCAACTATAAAACAACACATGGAGTCATGTAGTAACCAAAAAAGTGTTAAACAAATCAAAATATATTTTATATTTGAGGTAGTAGCCACCCTTTGCCTTTGACAGCTTTGCGTTCTCTCAACCAACTTCATAACGCAGTCACCTAGAATGTATTTCAAATAACAGGTGTGCCTTGGTAAAAGTTAATTTGTTGAATTTATTTCCTTAATGCGTTAGAGCCATTCAGTTGTGTTTTGACATGGTAGGGGTGGTATATAGAAGATAGCCCTAGTTGGTTAAATACCAAGTCCATATTATAGTAAGAACAGCTCAAATAAGCAAAGAGAAACGACAGTCCATCTTTTCTTTAAGAAATGAAGGTCAGTCAATCCGGAACATTTCAAGAACTTTGAACGTTTCTTCAAGTGCAGTCGCAAAAATCATCAAGCTCTATGATGAGGACCGGCAATCACCTGACCTCAACCCAATTGAGATGGTTTGGGATGAGTTGGACTGCAGAGTGAAGGAAAAACAGCCATCAAGTACTCGGCATATGTGGGAACTCCTTCAAGACTGTTGGAAAAGAATTCCAGGTGAAGCTGGTTGAGAAAAGGCCAAGAGTGTACAAAGCTGTCAAGGCAAAGGGTGGCTACTTTGAAGAATCTCAAATATAAAAATATATTTGGTTTTGTTAAACACTTTTTTTGGTTACTACATGATTCCATGTGTGTTTTCGTAGTTTTTCTTCACTATTCTACAATGTAGAAAATAGTAAAAATAAAGAAAAACCCTTGAATGAGTAGGTGTGTCAACTTTTGACTGGTACTGTAAGCATTCAGACCCTTTGCTTTGAGACTCGAAATTGAACTCCGGTGCATCCTGTTTCCATTGATCATCCTTGATGTTTGATGTCGCCCGGCCCAACTGAGCAATTGGGGGAGAAGGGCCTTGGTCAGGGTGGTGACCAAGAACCTGATGGTCACTCAAACAGAGCTCCAGAGTTCTTCTGTGGAGATAGAACCTTCAAGAAGGACAACCATCTCTGCAGCACTCCACTAATCAGGCCTTTATGGTAGAGTGGCCAGAAGGAAACCAGTCCTCAGTAAAATACACATGACAGCCCGCTTGGAGTTTGCCAAAAGGCAACTAAAGGACTATCAGATAATGGCTCCGGCTCACTCTGATAATGGCGCCGGAGGTGATGGCTGCAGTTTTACGGGCTCCTAACCGACTATGCAATTTAGTTTTTATTCGCATTGTAACTTATTTTGTATGTAATGTTGCTTCTACCATCTCTTATGACCGAAAAGAGCTTCTGGATATCAGAACAGCAATTACTCACCTCGAACTTGGCAAATATTTATTTATTTAATTGTCTGATGCAGCTGATGTGAAGGATATACTGCTTCCTCGAGACCAGGCCCAAATCCGTAATTCGCGTCAAGAAAAGACAGAAATACAGGGGGAGGAGATCGGGGTGCCTTGTGAGAATTTGTCGGCGAGTGGCCTCTACCATTCGTTCTATTGGCCAACATGCAATCACTGGTAAATAAACTGGCTGATCTTCGTTAGAGATTATCCTACCAACTGGACATTAACTGTAATCTTATGTTTCACTGAGTCGTGGCTGAACGACGACACAGATAATATACAGTTGGCTGGGTTTTCCGTGCATCGGCAGGACAGAACAGCTAAGTCTGGTAAGACGAGGGGTAGGGATGTCTGTTTGTCAATAACCGCTGGTGTGCGATGTCATCTAATATTTTTTTTTTTTTATTTTTTTATAAATTTTATCCCCTTTTCTCCCCAATTTTTGTGGTATCCAATCGCTAGTAATTACTATCTTGTCTCATCGCTACAACTCCCGTACGGGCTCGGGAGAGACGAAGGTCGAAAGTCATGCGTCCTCCGAAGCACAACCCAACCTAGCCGCACTGCTTCTTAACACAGCGCGCCTCCAACCCGGAAGCCAGCCGCACCAATGTGTCGGAGGAAACACCGTGCACCCGCCCCCTCGGTTAGCGCGCACTGCGCCCGGCCCGCCACAGGAGTCGCTGGAGCGCGATGAGACAAGGATATCCCTACCGGCCAAACCCTCCCTAACCCGGACGACGCTAAGCCAATTGTGCGTCGCCCCACGGACCTCCCGGTCGCGGCCGGCTGCGACAGAGCCTGGGCGCGAACCCAGACTCTGGTGGCGCAGCATAGCACTGCGATGCAGTGCTCTAGACCACTGCGCCACCCGGGAGGCCTGATGTCATCTAATATTAAAGAATTCTCGAGGTATTGCTTGCCTGAGGTAGAGTACCTCATGATAAGCTGTAAACCAGACTATCTACCAAGAGTTTATATTATTCTTAGCAGTCTATTTACCACCACAAAGCAATGCTGGCACTAAGACTGCACTGAATGGGCTGTATAAGGCTATAAGCAAACAAGAAAATGCTCATCCAGAAGCGGTGCTCCTAGTGGCTGGGAACTGTAATGCAGGCAAACTTAAATCTGTTTAACCTAATTTCTACCAGCATGTCATGTGGAACCAGAGGGGGGAAGAAGAAGAAAAACTCTAGGCCACCTTTACTCCACACACCGAGATGCATACAAATCTCACCCTCCATTTGGCAAATTTGACCATAATTCTATTCTCCTGATTCCTGCTTACAAGCAAAAGGAGGAAGTTGCAGTGACTCGCTCAATATGGAAGTGGTCAGATGACGCGGCTGCTACGCTACAGGACTGTTTTGCTAGCACAGAATGGAATATGTTATGTGATTCATCTAATGGCATAGAGGAGTATACCACCTCAGTCACTGGCTTCATCAATAAGTGCATCGACAACGTCATACCCATAGTGACAGTGCGTACATATCCTAACCAGAAGCCATAGATTGCAGGCAACATTCGCACCCAGCTAAAGGCTAGAGCTGTCGCTTTCAAGGAGCGGGATACTAATCCGGAAACTTATAAGAAATCCTGCTATGCCCTCAAAATAACTATCAAACAGGCACAGCGTCAATACAGGACTGAGATTTGAATCCTACTACACTGGCTCTGACACTCGACGGATGTGGCAGGGCTTGCAAACCATTACGGACTACAAAGGGAAACCCAGCCGCGAGCTGCCCAGTGACGCCAGCCTACCACTCTAAATGCCTTTTTATGCTCACTTCGAGGCATGCAACACTTAACCTCTCTTGGGTACGTGAGACGTTAGCGTCCCACCTCTTCAACGGCCAGTGAAACTGCTGGGCGCTAAATTCAAATACAGAAATACTCATTATAAAAATTCAGAAAACAAAACATATTTTACATAATCTTTAAACCTAACTTCTTGTGAATCCAACCACGATGTCAGATTTTAAAAATGCTTTACGGCGAAAGCATACCTTGCGATTATTTGAAAACATAGCCCAGCAGACAAATCATTACAAACAGTAACCAGCCAAGTAGAAGAGTTACACAAGTCAGAAATGGAGATAAAATTCATCTTTTACCTTTGATGATCTTCATATGGTTGCACTCAGCAGACATTCATTTACTCAATAAATGTTCCTTTTGTTCGATAAAGTCTCTTTATATCCAAAAACCTCAGTTGTGTTCGCGTTTTCTTCAGTAATCCACAGGCTCAAACGCAGACAAAAAATCCAAATTGTATCCGTAAAGTTAATTGAAAAATGTCAAACGATGTTTATATTAAATCCTCAGGTTGTTTTTAGCCTAAATAATCAATAGTATTTAAACCGGACTATAACGTCGTCAATATAAAAGGTCGCGCGCATGAAAAAGCTCTGTGCCACTTTAGGGTCCACTCATTCAGACTGCTCTTACTTCCTAATTTTTCAGAATACAAGCCTGAAACAATTTCTAAAGACTGTTGACATCTAGTGGAAGGCATAAGAACTGCAATTTGAGTCCTAAGTCAATAGATAACTACAAAACCAAAAAAAAAATACTTCCCGACTGGATTTTTCTCAGGTTTTCGCCTGCCAAATCAGTTGTTATACTCAGACACTATTTTAACAGTTTTGGAAACTTTAGAGTTTTCTATCCAAATCAACCAGTTATATGCATATCATATCTTCTGTGCCCGAGAAGCAGGCAGTTTAATTTGGGCATGCTTTTCATCCAAAATTCCGAATGCTGCCCCCTACCCTAGAGAAGTTAAGCATGCATGAGAGCACCAGCTGTTCTAGACGACTGTGATTACCTTCTCGTAAGCAAGACCTTTTTAAAGAGGACTGAACATGCCCCATTCACATCGACCGGGCAGTAGTTGAGCGGGTTGAGAGCTTCAAGTTCCTTGGTGTCCACATCACCAACACACTATCATGGTCCAAACACACCAAGACAGTTGTGAAGAGGGCATGGCAACACCTCCCCAGATCCTCAAAGTTCTACAGCTACACCATCGAGAGTATCCTGACCAGTTGCAGGGGGTAGTGCGAACAGCCCAGTACATCAATGGGGCCAAGCTTCCTGCAATCCAGGACCTATATACTAGGCGGTGTCAGAGGAAGGCCCAAAAATTGTCAGACACGAGTCACCCAAGTCATAGACTGTTCACTCTGCTACTGCACGGCAAGCGATCCTTAACAGCTTCTACCCCCAAGCCATAAGAATGCTGAACAATTAATCAAATGGCCACCGGACTATTTACATTGTTTTTACACTGCTGCTACTCACTGTTTATCACTTTACCCCTACCTACATGTACAAAAACTGCATTGTTGGTTAAGGGCTTGTAAGTAAGCATTTCACGGTAAGGTCTACACCCTTTGTATTCAGAGCATGTGACAAATAAGATTTGATCAGACCATGAGAAACAAGATTCTCTGGTCTGATGAAACCAAGATTGAACTCTTTGGCCTGAATGCCAAGCGTCACATCTGGATGAAACCTGGCACCATCCCTATGGTGAAGCATGGTGGTGGCAGCATCATGCTGTGGGGATGTGTGTCAGCGGCAGGGACTGAGAGACTAGTCAGGATCGAGGGAAAGATGAACGGCACAAAGTATAGCGAGATCCTCAATTAACCTACTCCAAAGTGCTCAGAACCTCAGACTGGGGGGAAGGTTCACCTTCCAACAGGACAACGACCCTAAGCACACAGCCGAGACGGTTCAGGAGTGGCTTCGGGACAAGTCTCTGAATGTCCTTGAATGGCCCAGCCAGAGCCCGGACTTGAACCCTATCCAACATCTCTGGAGAGACCTGAAAATAGCTGTGCAGCAACGCTCACATCCAACCTGACAGCTCTTGAGAGGATCTGCATAGAAGAATGGGAGAAACTCCCCAAATACAGGTGTGCCAAGCTTGTAGTTTTATACCCAAGAAGACTCCAGGCTGTAATCGCTTCCAAAGGTGCTTCAACAAAATACTGAATAAAGGGTCTGAATATTTATGTAAATGTGATGTTGAAACATTTCAACAACAAAAAAGTTTTTTGCTTTGTCATTATGGGGTATTGTGTGTAGATTGATAAGGGAGAAAAACAATTTAATCCATTTTAGAATAAGGCTGTAACAAAATGTGGAAGAAGTAAAGGAGTCTCATACTTTGAGTGCAATGCATTCTGTTCATGTATTATGATAAACTTGGGCAAATGTAATTTAATACTACATTTAGTTGAATCCCTGCTAAAAAAATAATATATATATATATATATTCTCGAATTCCGTTTTAATGCCTGGATTCCGTGAGTGTGCTAATTATCATATTTGAACCAGAATGAGGCTCTGTTGTTCCTGCAGTGATTCACCATCTTCGTCAAATGTTTTCATAATTTATCGGCAGCTAATCACCACTAAAGCCTAGGCCTACCAGTAGCCTATGCAAATTAGATTGCCAAATGAACGACACTCACCGATGCAATTTGGTAGGCTACACTGACTGACAAAATGAGTCACTCACTTTAGCAACCAGAGCTCTGTATATAATGACGAGATACTCATTTCTCTGCCCAAGCAATGGGAGTCGTTGTCCCGAAGGCAGGCGACAAGTTTAGGTCCAAAATAAAGCTAATAGAAACACATTGGGCTTATTTTGGAAAGATTTTGGCGAGAGTGAAATCTCTCGCTTCGCCTCTTCCTCTCTGCTGCGTTTCTTTGTCATCGTTAGCTATGTGACAGACAGGCGCCTATCCTATCAATAGATGGCTAGAAGATGCATATCATTCATTCCAGCGGAAGGGCTCGACGGATTAGCGAATTAAACTTTTAAATGAAATGTAGCCTAATTAATATGAAGTAGAAAATGTAACCCACTGATTAGCCGGCGCTAATGGAAAACACTTAAGTCAATGTATTTAAATTGAAGTTTTATCCTAATTACAATGTTTACAACGCTGGTTAAAATTATATATATTTTTTTAATGTAATATCACCAATGCGCATTGGTCCCCGATTCAAATGTTTAACTGGTTAAATGTAATCTACGTAATACCCAAAGGTAATTATTTAGAAGGCCATAAACTATAACTAGTAATGCTGCATACTCCAAGAAAGGTTAAAATCTCACCTTTCTGGTAAAAATAGTGTAGTGTAGTCATTTGAGGACAAGCTCAAGTACACAGTACAAATGTGATGAATAGGAAATACATCAAATATTTCATTTTTAACAACTGATTAAGGCTTGAAACGACTTGTGCTTTCTAAATATAATCAAATTTATAAAACGACCTAATTATAAGAGTTCACCTTCCTTATAACTGTAACATACTTATTTATATTTGTATGTTTAGTGTTAGAAGGTACATATTTTCTAAAGGTCTCCCATGATCAAAATGTCTGGCCCTATCGCTGTGAACGTCACACATAGCTCTAGCTTGGGTACCTGAACTCGTTAGGAACTCTCCTTTCATCTCACATTGATCTTGTCCGTCTATGGATGAATATGTATGAACTTTCCAATTTGTAAGTCGCTCTGGATAAGAGCGTCTGCTAAATGACTTAAATGTAAATGTATGACAGTGTTTTTGTTTAAAATCGATTAATTCTACATTTGATAAAGTTGGCTATAAATCGAATGTGCTAGAGGGATGAAACCACTCTCCTGCTGTGCTACGATGTGACGTAGGGTTCAGCAAGGAGTTGGACAGTCAGAAGAGCAAATTAAATGGTAAGAGGGACATCCCAGCTTCAAGTGGTGTTAAATTTTACATCCTACTTCACATAGGCGGATGAGATATACTCCTGTGTCCGTGAGAATCAGAGCTACCGCTCAATGAAAGCCATTTCGATCTACGGTGTCACAACGGAACTAGTACCAGAACCATGCAGGTCACCTAAACGGGGGATTTTATATTTAGAGAAAGTTAAGATACAAGTGCATCGATCTGCGGACCCAAACCAATAAAACAAATAAAATAATCTGATCTATTCAAACGTTATGAATCGCCGGTTCACAAAAAAATTATTTGCTCATGTCATATTATTTCTACTTTCTGAAAATACTTCCTCTTTTGTGACAACTGATGCGTCCTCTCTCATTCAGTGTCAAACTCCATTCAACTGTGTAGACAGTCATTGATCTTTAAGTCATTTTGCATGCCGAACAACCCCAGGCCTAGTCAAACTGCGCACTGTGCCCAGCTTTGCGCACTGACCAACACGAGGTAGGCAGCCTGTTCCTGATCTAGCACATCTGCGCGGTACCTTCAGCATTCAAATGCTAAAATGGCTTGCATGATATTAGGCTTTATTAGTTGAGTAACAACCTGTGTAATTTGCTAGGTTAATGTTATCTATCCGCTGTTGAAAATGTGTTTTACTTTTATTCCGGTAAGATACTGGAGACACAACTCATCTGCCTATAGCTGCTAAACAGGGCTTACAATATATTTTATTTTGATGGTTCAGGTTCAGCAATAGGTTTGATAGTTTATAGAGAATCTGTTTATATGGTCATTTTTATATATACAGGGTAAAGTTGATCATTTCATATTGAAGACAGCAATCACTTTTGCAAGGCGCACTGCAAATTACTGAAGCAAGAGAAGAGAAGTTTTCTGTAAACTTCCAAACTGTAAAAAACATTTGATATTGGGGGGTGAAATCCAAAGTTGTGCTATGTCTTCATTGGCTAGGTCAGGTCATTTTTGTGAATGATAAATATTGATACATTAGTAGCTAAAACACAATCTGCAAAAATTCTAGAACCAAAGTGGGAGGACAAAAACATATGCTACACCCCCCCCCCCCCCCCCCCTAATCTGGTAGTAGGGTGGTAAATGCCTTATGGCTCAGCTCACGTTCCTACATAATACATACACCATAGACATGCATCATTTAGACACAATCAACCCCGTCCCCCATGCCGTGGACCCTGCTGACTTCCCCTTCTGGCTGGTGCTGCTGTGGGCTGGGGAGTTGCTGTACGCCTCAGGTATGGAGATGTATACTTAATACAAAAGTATAATCAACTCATCACAGCTCTGCCACAAACATGGAAGAGGCATTTACTCAAAAGAGAAAAGAATGAATGTTTGTCTGCCGCCAATCAAAAAACTTGCATGGCTAAAAATGACTAGTATAAATCGCAAAATGTATCAGTACCACTTAAAGTCGACAGGTTTGACAACTATACTGCATCAAATTCAAGATAGTTAGGAACCGATTTGATGTCCCAATACCATGGCATCGGGTTTATCAGATTTTTAAAATGTATTTGACTCATCAATCCGTTCTTTTCAATTTAAACTATTATATACATTTCTCGCCACAAAGTAATGCTCAATATATGGGGCATTGAACAGTCAGCCCTGTGCAGACTCTGCCACGAGGAAACAATCAATAGAGCATCTCTTTTGATACTGTTGCTTTTGATTTGTTGAGTCAATGTCCAGTACAAATAGAAACTATATATAGCTTATTTCCACAAACTTCCTTAAAATGTATATCTAATATTTGAGAGTTGTGTGTTATGGGACACATCCAATCCCTGCTTGTGTGTCCTGATATGATATGTACTTATTTGACTGACTCTGTCTCCATGTGTCCAGGCTGGCATCTGAGATCTTAAAGGAGACCCATGAGGATATTGAGGAGATTGAATATCTGACTGACGGTTCATGGAGACCCATTCGAGATGAGAAGGAGAGGGAGAGGGAACGGAGCAACACTCCTGACTATCCTGTAGTGGATATATGTAAGTGCATGTCAAATGGGGCTGGGTGGTATGGGCAAAATATCATCACAATATTTGTAGGAAAAAAAGGTATGTCTGCATTTTGTTTTTGAATTATAAAAGTTCTAAATATTATTTGAGTAGTCCATGACCCTAGGGGGGCAACACATACATTCTAAGTGATTTCAATGGGTCTTTCTCCATTCTGATTTATTTTATACTGTTCAATTTAACTTCAACCGCCAACAATGTCTGCATTTTCATCAATTTCTACATTGCCTGCACTCATTTGTTATCATTTCCACACTGTGCCACGTAGGGCTGCATGATATTGGCAAAAAAATCAAGCCCTAATATTGCGATTTGACTTTGCAATTTAGATCAAAACACTTGAGTGAACTGTTGGAATCATGGCCATAAAATAAGTATTCTAATGTTATAGTGGGCAGTACTTTGAATACAGTGTTTGAAATGACAACGAATGAAATGAAAAATGATAAAGCCAGGGAGGAATTATTTTGACAGGGTAGTAACCAAGTTAGGCTCAGTGTTTCCCAGGAGACCCTAATTTAGATGTTACTTTACATGGTTTCTCTTACTTCATGTAGCTAGATACTGTTGCACAAAAATGCTGATCTAGGCCTACACCAGCACTGCTATCCGTTTGTTTTAGTTAGCTACGTTTGCTCTGACACTGAAAAGATGAAGAAAAGACAAACTAGCTATTTGCAGACAGTACGATACATTATCAGTTTGTAATTATAGAACGCTTGTGGATTTATATTTTAAGAAGCGAAGTGTAACGCCGTATCGTTGTCACCAACATCTGACCATGCAGCAAGTGCTCGTGACTGTGGTCGAGCAAAAACGTGTCTCGAGTGGCTGGGAAGGGCTTGGTGTGTACGTGCAGCAGGAGTAGGGTGAGAAACGACTCAAGTAGCAAAAGGAGTAAACTATAAAAACTGGTGGCGTATCACATTTAACAAACCAAACATTGAAATACCGTTATAGAAGGTAAAGTAAGTACCCAAACCGGTCCGTGCATCAATACCGGTGTATATAGTAAAATATGGTATTCCGCCCAGCCCTAATGTCAAATATTTCCATTTTAGCTCTTGCAGACTGATTTTGATACTTAGTGCTTTCGGAAAGTATTCAGACCCCTTGACTTTTCCCACATTTTGTTACAGCCTTATTCTAAAATGGATTAAATAAACATAATAATCTTCAGCAAACTACACACAATACCCTATAATGACAAAGTGCAAATGTATAAGAAATAAAAATACCCTATTTACATAAGCATTCAGACCCTTTGCTATGAGACTCAAACTTGAGCTCAGGTGCATCCTGTTTCCATTGATCATCCTTGATGTTTCTACAACTTGATTGGAGTCCACCTGTGGTAAATTCAATTGATTGGACATGATTTGGAAAGGCACACACCTGTCTATATAAGGTCCCACAGTTGACAGTGCATGTCAGAGCAAAAACCAAGCCATGAGGTTGAAGGAATTGTCCGTAGAGCGCCGAGACAGGATTGTGTCGAGGCACAGATCTGGGGAAGGGTATCAAAATAATTCTGCAGTATTGAAGGTCCCCAAGAACACAGTGGACTCCACCATTCTTAGATGGAAGAAGTTTGGAACCACCAAGACTCTTACTAGAGCTGGCCGCCCGGCCAAACTGAGCAATCGGGGAGAAGGGCCTTGGTCAGGGAGGTGACCAAGAAACCAATGGTCGACCTAGAATTCCTCTGTGGAGATTGTTGTCCTTATGGAAGGTTCTCCCATCTCTGCAGCACTCTACCAATCAGGCATTTATGGTAGAGTGGCCAGACGGAAGTCACTCCTCAGAGGCACATGACAGCCCGCTTGGAATTTGCCAAAAGGCACCTGAAGGATATTTCCGTTTTTATTTTTGATATTTCAATTTCTAAACCTGTTTTTGCTTCGTCATTATGGGATATTGTGTGTAGATTGATGGGGGGGGGAAACTATTTAGAATAAGGGTGTAACTTTTAAGTGGAAAAAGTCAAGGGTTTCTGAATACTTTCATAATGCTCTGTAATTTAGACGCCATGCTTTGTAGGTCATTTATTTTAGATATATTTTTTTATAGCATTGGTTTGTAATAGTGTTCACTTGTCCCCCCCATCCCCCTCCCAGGTGTTCCTGAGGCGAACGGCCACTCCCCAGCCCACAGCAGCACCAGCCAGACAGGGAAGTCAGGAGCAGGGTCCACGGCGGGGGGAACGGGTGGAGGAGTGGTGGTAGATCTGACTCTGGACTCTGAGGAGGAGGAGGAGGGGGGAGGGGCTAGAGGAGACAGCGACGACACTGAGGACAGCCAGGACAGCCCCGCCCCCAAGAGGGGCCGATACGACTATGACAAGGACCTGGTCACTGCCTACTGACTGGCGGACTGACCCCACAAACTGAGAGAGAGGGTTGGGCTTGATTGGAGGACAGGAAATCATTAGTCCCTACTGCATCCCCAGCCCGCCCACCTGCCCCCACTTCTCTGGCGTTTATCCACACACAGGCACACTCTCATACATGCACTGTCAACCTCTGGAGTGGTTAGGCTTCATCTATACACCACTGGAAACAACAACTCCCTAACACTTGTGGCTCACCCCTCCCAGCATTCTGTATCCTGCCTCCTTAGAGACAATTTAAAATGGTAACCTCCTCTCAAACTATTCCCCCTCCATCTCCTTGTACTTTGTATTTGACTTGAATTTAAGGCTCTCAAAGCCACAAGCATTTGGTGTTTCGCCACTTTTTGTGATTGGAGGCAATAGGAGATATGGAGCATCATCGTTGTTCAGTAGTAAGAGGTTAAGATAACCTATATGAAGAATTTGTGACTTGAGCCACAGACTAGATTTTTCTGGAATATGATGAAATTGAACACCCCAACTTTCTTTCTAATTCATTCAGACAATGAAGACAAAGAAAATGGGCTCTTAGTATTTCAAATTGTTTAAGTCAGAAAATCCCTAAAAATTATTGGTTTGATACTTCCCCCATTTAATTTTGTCCTTAGATGATGACAACCTACCTCAGTCATACATAGCGAACTTGCTTGAACAGAGAGAGTAGCACCTGAACTATGGTGGCTATAGTATTTTAACAAGAGGGTCTACTTTCTTTCTTTTTTTTTTCGCTCGCGTCACTTAAAAGAATAAAGAAATCCATTAAACATTTTATACAACTTGTACGGCCCAAATAGGGAATAGGTTATGGGAAGCAGGGTCGTGTTCATTAGGGCACAATAGCAACATGTTTCTTTTTATTTTATGGTTTGTAATGGAAAACGAGTACTTCCCTGTTTCACTCCGTTTGAGTGTTTTTGTTTTGTGCTGAATATGACCCAGGGGTGCTGTATCTTTGAGAAGTTCTTGTAAGTACTCCCCACTGCATTGAAATATATGATTTCAGTTGGTGTCTGAATAGCTACACAGTATGACAAGCAATTGTCATAGTGGTGGGTAAGCAGAGACCAGCAGTTATCATTTGAGGTTTTGGAACATAATCTTTTCAGATTCTGCCCAATGTTCTGTGTTGCCAGTGGATTATTTTCACCTGCCCATTTATTGTCAGTTTAACAGTTGGATAGTCTGAGACTAAACACTGCTGCATTCAACCTTCTTCCCCTTAAATCATGAGCGCTTCAGTGTTTTGAACCAGATTTGTTTTTCTTTCAGTTTCTTAAATTTGTTGATCATTTTTTTTATTGAACAAGGCACTTGACTAAAGAATGTCACAAATATTAGTATCTACACAAAACTGGTCAAAACCATGTTGAGGCAATTGTGCCAAAGCAGATTTGTGTCAATTATCTCTTGTTGCAAGGTCAGATTTGGGTGCCTTTTTTTGTTTTGAGTTTAGATTGGTGGAGGCTGGAGCCCACAGTTGTTTGGCTATTTGACCTGGTCTACACAGGAAGTCCCAGTAAGAAAATACATTATTTAAGACGATTTGTCATTATTTACAGTTTTTTTTTATTTTACAGAGTGGGGGACTTAAGGAGGGATGTATCTCCAGATGCGGAATGATATCGATTTGTGAGTGTCGACATCCTTTTGACTTAATTGTCTTTGTCTAAAGTATAGTATTTATTGATAATTGATTGCGTCACAACTTTGTTTTATTTGAAAGGCAGTGTGTATTAAATTGTACATATGTGGCAATCAAGAGTGCTGTACCAGAGCCATTTATATATGGCTTTGTACTGTGCACAAGTTCCCAGTAAGGGGTAGCAGAACACTTACGAAGCTGGAACTTTTTTTGTGAATGAATACGTGGCAAACTGAATGATCCAGGCTCACTGCCATCGTTAGACATGTCCCTTTCCATCTGAGTAAACTGAGTTCTAACCAATAACACATTCTGCCTCTTCCCAGTTCAACGATATTACACTCAAATTAGCCTTTATTATTGCATAGGCCCTAGATGAATGTCTTCTCTACAGGTAGTTTAAACAAGACATCAGTAATGACTGCTTCAGATTAGCTTTTTCCACAGGCACAGTTTAAATTGTAGTAAACATTGTTCATCTTTTGGGTTACAACGGTTGCTGAGACTTACAAACGTTTTAATATTTTCGTTCCTGGTCATTAGATTCCTCACCCCAGCGATAGTCCCCATTTTTTAAAATTTGTGCTGTTTATGGCATTTGTCTACTTTCAGGATTTTATAGAACAGAGTCTGTTGTAAATTCCTAGAATCTCTCAAATGGTATTGGTAATACATGCATTTGACTATAGCGTAAGCATATTGACATTTTGTGATCATCCTGAATTCAGACTTGCATAGACACTCAGTACTGTATGAGTAAGCCATTTTGTGGAAGATGTAGTAGTATACCTAATCTAATAATGAGATGGTATTGACTGGGGAAACGTATGGGATCTTGTCTTCCACTTTTCTGCAGTACTCATGACATTTCCATATATTTCTAGCTTGCGGATGTTATATCGATTTAGGTGAGTTCTGAAACAATTATAGGTAACCCGCATTGTTTGATGGCACTTTCTGTCAAAGAACCCCAAACTGTAGCGGTGTCCCTGAATATGACCATAGTTGTATGATTCATGTATTTTAAGCAACATCTTATTACGTCTAGCAGAATTTCATCTTCAACTAAGCCAATCTATCCAACAAATTACTCCACAGATTTGAATCACGTTGTTTTAATTTATAAGTGTAGAACATCACTGCGCAGATAGATTTCCTCAAGCTTTTTCATATTGCGAGAGAGAGTTGAAGTACAGGTTGTTTCTGAGGAACTGAGCCAGATGGTGAAACCTGGGTTAGGGTCCAGAGTGGGTTTTAAGCAAATGGTGGATCAGGTCTTGATGGTGGCATTCCTTATTATAACAATGCTTAAGGTAGCATGGGCAGGGCTTGCAATCCATTATGTAAATGTTTTGTTTGTCTTTTATATCTTCATATTAAAAGACAATACAATTAAAATATTTTATTAAGCTTCGAATCGCCTCCAGTTGTTACAAAAGTCAGACACAATAAAATCACAAATACCAGTATTGGAACTGATGCCACTTTAGGGGTAAGAGGTGGTTGGGTTGTCACTAGTTACCACAGCCACAAAGTCAATTATGGCTAATCATCGCCTATTTCTACAATTTAACTTATTAAAATCTGACTTTAACCTTATGCCTAACCTTAAGACCAAAAAGCAAATGTTTGTTTTCATGAGTTTTTACTGTATAGCCATTTGACTTTGGCTGTGGTAACTAGTGACAACCAGATGGTTGAGGTGTAGATTGGTGTGACATCCTTTACCTGATGCTGGGGCCTCAGGGACACATTTGTCTCCTTTTCAAAAAGAACTGTACAATTCAAAATCATATTCTAACACCTGTTATTGACTTGTGGAATTAATTAAAACTTTTTTTTCTTTTTTTATCGAATTGTCTGCTAAGTCATGTTAGCTTGAAAAGTAACAAGTTCCTTCTGGAAAAATAAAGTTATTCAAAACCGAAATCATGATCAAATTACTTTTGCCAGTTTTTCCCCATGGGTAGATTTCCCTCAAGTTTAAATACTAAAATTAAACATTAATCAAGTCAAACCTCAAAGTGATGTTTGTAAATTTAGGAGAGTAATTTACGTAGTAGTTGAGTAGCTAGGCCTAGTTGTAGAAATCTGCTTGATTGTAATTTCTACAATGTGCCATTGGAGGTCGCTACCATTAAACATGGCTGTTTTAAAATCCCGCGATAGTTCAATTGCCATGGCATGATGGCTCAGACTCGCGATTTTTGGAAGACTCCCCATGTTGCTGCTTCCTGTACTGAAACACCGAATTCCGTCTCCGCAGTCTGCAACCAAGCTTCACACCCCGGCTCCATACAGGGGAAGGTCTACAAGTGTATCCCTTTAACCTTCGAACGCTAACAATCCTCGGTCAGTGACCAGTCAGTCCTGTCAACCACAGCCGTTGTCCTTGTGGCGAGGGCCGCTCTGATTTGAGGAACGCAGTACACGATTTCCGTAGGGGAGGTGGTGCTAGCTGGACAAGAAGCGAAAGGAACAGTAATGTGTACAAATCTAGTGTACTATTATAGCTAGTTTAAAAAAAATATATACCTTACTCGTTAGATATCTTAAATAGTCAAATGCACCTGACCTGACAAACGTGTGATTGTCCTTACAAACATCTATCTGTCATGCTCGCAAAGTAAGTAACTGGCTAAGCCACTAACAGCCAGCAACATTTACCCCTGTTGCTGTTTTAGAACAACTTTGAATTATCAGTTCCTTGTACTGATTTGCTTCGGAAAGTCGTCCAGGCCACTGTAAAATATTTCGATATGGCTCCGAAGAGAAGACCCGTTCCCCTAAATATCACGCCCATTGGAGAGGGGCAGTCCATCTCCACAACCATCGATGCTGCGTCCGAGTGAGTAACTCCGGAGGGCCGAGAGCATGTCTATTGTGTACTGTACTGATATCCGGTAAATTATGGTTCTGGGGACTAGATGCACAATTTTGTTCCAGTCGAACACTTACCTATATAACACTAGCCTAACTCGCCTGATTCAAACCAATCATGGGCTCAGTGATTAGTCGTATCCATGTGCACCCATATGTCCACAGGACCAGGATTGAAAGTATGTTTGTTTAATATTGATCTATGGCAAGCTCCCTCAATGCATCTCCACTTCTCAGAGCCAATCTGGAGGCCTTACAAAAGAAGCTAGGAGAGCTAGATTTGGACGAACAGCAGAGGAAACGTCTGGAGGCTTTCCTCACCCAGAAAGCCCAAGTGGGCGAGCTGAAAGACGATGATTTCCACCCCATATGTGAGCTGGGCGCTGGCAACGGTGGAGTGGTCAACAAGGTCCGCCACAAACCCTCCAGACTGGTCATGGCCCGAAAGGTGACTCTACCCTTGTATCAATTTTTGATATTTCTCCCTTAACTCAGTTGTAGATCCACGCTACACTACTATCCTTAGGTGCCAGGCTTCTAGGCTGAGACATATAGCCGTTGAAGGAAACCAGGTCCACACAAACAAGTCTGTTTTAATTCTGGTTTATGGCTCAAACTGTTATTCTAGATGAGCACTTGATTATTCTTATGTTGTTATCATCTGATCCCCTCCCCCTCAGCTCATCCACCTGGAGATTAAGCCTGCCATCAGGAACCAGATCATCAGAGAGCTGCAGGTGCTGCATGAGTGCAACTCTCCCTACATCGTGGGCTTCTACGGGGCCTTCTACAGCGACGGAGAGATCAGTATCTGCATGGAGCACATGGTGAGCTTCTGATAGAGACCGGTTTGAGTTGAGGGGGTGGATCAGTCGTAGGACTAGCATTGTGCTGGAATATCGGAGACATTGGGGGTCAGTGGCAAAAAAGCTGATGTGTGAATTTGAGTTTTGGCCGGGAGTAGGAATATTTGTTTGTGGTTTTGAGACTGCAATGGTGCTTATTAAAGGACCTGTGGCGTAACACTAACAAACCAGTTGTAACTTTGTTTTAACAAGTTAAAATGTTGCAGTGGTTATGATATATTAATCATGTCATGCAGCTGGAGCAATTGTGCATTACAAAATGCGTACAATGTACAGACATTAAACCGTTGCCTGTTGGGTACAGGATGGAGGCTCTCTGGATCAGGTGCTGAAGGAAGCCAGGAGAATCCCTGAGGAGATCTTGGGCAAAGTCAGCATAGCAGTAAGTATTACTCAACTTAATTAAGATTTCAATTAATTGTTTGTCCTTAATTGTTTGGTGTTTGCATTCATTTGGTATTTTTTTCATAAATACCCAAGGTAAGTTTATTATGACTAGATGAGTTAAAAAAAAATATATATATATATATTATATAATATAAAATGCTCTTTAATTATTTGTTACTTTTCTCACTTTTTTAGGTATTTTCTTAGCTGTATTGTTAAGGGCTTGTATTGTTGGTTAATGGCTTGTAAGTAAGCATTTCACTGTAAGGTCTACCTACACCTGTTGTATTTGGTGCGTGTGACAAATAATATTTGATTTGATATTGTTGATCTAAACGCAACTTGGCAGTTTGTCACAACTGTGATCAAGTGCACTCTGTTCCTTTCCCTTGTGGTTAAGGAGTTTTTTTTTGTTTCTCAATGGACTGCTTTTTCTCCTGTCATTGTGATAATCATGAGTCACAGGAAGCTCAACATGCAAGGCCTTCTCACTGTTCTCACCATTAACACTGTGGGCGTCAGTGCGTGTTTTGGTGTGGTATCTTGTATGGATATAACTATGGACCCAGGCAGGGTAAAACGTCTCAGAGCTGGTCTTTGTGTAGGATTTCAGGTCCAGGAAGTGTGGATGATACGCTGTCAAAGTATGTTGTGTTAAATAAAATGTTTGCATATCACTCTTAAAGGTACTCCGAGGACTTGCCTATCTGCGGGAGAAGCACCAGATCATGCACAGAGGTAAGACAGCTCTCCATATGGACTATTATTTTCCATATAGATTGTACTGTGTTTTTGTGCACATAAACGATATGATTTAAGACCATTGATGTAGTGTTTTATTTGGACATAGTAAAATAGTGTGTTTGGGTGTATCTTGAGTTGAGGGGATGTAACGTTTAACGTTTGGTGTATAATAGTGTTCTGGAGCTGAGGGTGATGGTTTACAGTGTTTTGAATTGAGGGCCCTGGTGTGTGGTGGTTGTATGTGGAGCCGATGGGTGGGCTCTGGTGTGTCGTGGTATAGTGTTGTTCTGGAGCTGAGGTCCATGGTACAGTGTTTTGGGCTGTGGTGTGTTGTGGCAGGGCTGAGGCAGAGCTGTCCGGGAGCCCAGGCGGTAATTACAGGCTCTCAGATGTGATTACATGGCAGCCGCGCCCTGCAGCCCCCTCCGTCTCTCCCTCTCATTCTCGCCCCTGTCTCCCTCTCTCATACTCGCCCCTGTGTCTCCTCTGAAGTGGGAGGGGGTCACCACAGAGGATGGATGTCAGGTCTACAACCCCATTATTCAGTTTCAATTTTCCAGACTGTTTGTGACTAGGGGGATTGAGGAGGATTTGGCTTGTTTGTATGGTCTCAACTGTAACTAGTGTTAAGCTCTAGCTACCACAGAGTAGCTTTGTGAAATGTGTCAGTGTTGAGGTGTCTGGCATGGTAGAGGGGCTTGGACAGGGACGTGGGGAAGGGGCAGCTGGTGCTGCTGGGTCTGGGACCTCGGCCTTCTTTCTCTCTGGGACCTCAGCCCGCTCTCTCTCTGGGACCTCACCTGTCCTCCCTGATCTGCCACGCAGACGTCAAGCCCTCCAACATCCTGGTGAACTCGCGCGGGGAGATCAAGCTGTGTGACTTCGGCGTGAGTGGCCAACTCATCGACTCCATGGCCAACTCCTTCGTGGGAACGCGCTCCTACATGTCGGTGAGTCAGCTCTCCTTCTCCCTCCCTGCCCAGGACGCCCTGCCAAGAGCTGAGGCCGTGCCCAGTAGAGGGCCGTGTGGCACGGAGGCAGGCTCTGCCAGCCCTGCCCCCTCCCCTCAGACACCTGGAGGGTGCAGTGCACAGAGACGCCCGCCCACTTGGCCAGCTCTGCCTGGGTGTGACGTACGTGTGTGTTCCTCAACAGCCGGAGAGACTGCAGGGCACACACTACTCTGTGCAGTCGGACGTGTGGAGCATGGGCCTGTCCCTGGTGGAGCTGGCCATCGGCCGCTACCCCATCCCCCCGCCTGATGCCAAGGAGCTGGAGGCCATCTTTGGCCGGCCCGTACAGGACGGAGCCGAGGGGGAACCACACACCATCTCCAACCGCCTCCCCAGACCACCAGGAGGGCGACCAGTCAGCGGTGAGAACTGACCTGAATCCCCTCCTCCTCACACATAATACAATATAGATGATATTAGTGCTTTTCAAACAGATTTCCTTTTGCTTCTCAATAAAAAAGTAACTGGAATCAAAAAGAATAAAACATTTAAGTATTTTATTTATGATATCTAAATATCTCTCCATATTCTCCTCTTCCTCAGGACATGGGATGGACAGTCGACCAGCCATGGCGATATTTGAGTTGCTGGACTACATTGTCAATGAGGTCAGATGAACTGCTGACTCCACATATTATTCTCCTTATTACCAATTCTCATTGTCTGTGTGCTCTGGGGATTTTGATATAACATTTGTCTTACACACCTTTTTACTCATTCCCAGCCTCCTCCCAGGCTGCCACTTGGTGTCTTCACCAACGATTTCAACGAGTTTGTGACAAAATGGTGAGCCCAAGCATTCATCATATAAGAATAGTGCCCATTACCTCAGCACCTTTTGTTGTTTTACCATGACTTTTCTCTGTTTTTTGGCTGTGTGTGGACTCAACACATGTCTTGTGAATTATTGTAGGCAATAGGCACAGCGTAGAGCAATGTGGAGCAAACGTACATTTTAAAGGTGGCCATCATTCTCAAGGGTTGAGAAAATTACGTCAGCAGAATGAGATTTCTTGTGCAGCTTAATCAAGGCTTTCCTTTCTATTCTTCTTTTTGGGGGGGGGGGGAGTCATGGAGTTCTCTGGAGTCATGGAGATTATCAAATGTTTCTGTTTGTGTTAATAGTCTGATCAAGAATCCAGCTGAGCGAGCTGACCTGAAGATGCTGATGGTGAGTAGCTATTAACTGTTATCGCTGTTGACTGTTATTTGAAGTGCATCTATGTAGTTGGACAGTTCAGCTCTGATTGTTCATTGGTCCTCTGTAGCTCATCTTCCTCTAGCTCAGTTGGTAGAGCACAGCGCTTGCAACGTCAGGATAATTTGGTTATATTCGCGGGACCACCCGTATGCATCCATAAATGACTAAGTCGCTTTGAATCAAAGCGCCTCCTAGATGACGTATTATACTATATTTATTATTATTGAGGTTTGTAAAAACATTTTGTAGTTTGCAAATTGGCTATGTTCCCTACTGTACATGCCCTTTCAATATCAGCCATGGACTAATATTGATGCGTTTACTAACTTGCGTTTACTGTTTGTTATTGTTTAGAACCACACGTTTATCAAGCGTGCTGAGGTGGAGGAGGTGGACTTTGCTGGCTGGATGTGTAAAACAATGGGCCTCAACCAACCCAGCACCCCCACCCGTGGCACTGAATGAGAAACCCAACGCCAGCTGCTTCCCACACGAGGATCCCCAGTGCCTCACTGTCTCTCACACACACACACACACAAACACACACACTTTGGCTCCCCTTTCGTCTTGCTCTTAAGAGGTTTCAGCTCTTAAGTATACTTATCATCAACAGGGCCCATTTACTCATTGTATGACCACAGGTTTCCCATACCAGTGTCATGGTAGAGTCACACACATGCTATTTTCTCCTATCATATTAAAGATAAGGTACAAAGTATGGAAGGACTGCCAGTTTATCATTTCATGAATTGCCATTGATATCAACTTATTGATAAGTTCTGTATTATGTTCATGGTTTGTGCAACAGCATATTGGTGTAGGCTGTAGAGGAGCTATCTTTGACAATGGAAGTGTCCATGACAGAAATCAAGTTAAGTGCTTTGAAGGTACAGGAGGACTGCAAACCAAAGAAGGTTCTCATCGTGACTACTAATGTTTTGGATATCATGCCTGAGCAAAGTACTTAGTTTTGTACATTCATGTCCAGTACATTTTTGAGAGGAGTACTTTCAATGTCGACATTTTGATTTGTTTTTAATGGTCATTAAACACTGTAAAATGAACATCAAATGTGCTCATTTTACAAAATGGAATGATTTACCATATATTTTCCAGACACCTGAGGTCATTTTTTTTTTCTTCATTTAAAAAAAAAACTTGTATTTGTATCAACTGCCTGAAACTCAAGTGTCAAGTTAGAATCGCTCAAACCGTGACTGCAGATGCTCTGAAAGGTTCCGATTTTTGCCAGTCTACTCAATTTATTCCCCAGAGTGTTTTTCGGTTCTGCTCCACTGTTTTTCTTTGCGTGAGTAAGTGTAACCTACACTCAAGCGTTCTCTTTGTGAAGCCCCAGCGTGGTGACTGGCTTTGAGCAGGCGGTGGTTGTAACATGTATTAGCCTGTCGACTATAAGAGCCCATGTACTGTATGTATTCTCTGCTTCTGGCTGATTTGATCATTCTCAACAGACTTGCATTTGTTGGTAACAAAGTGGATGCATTGTCGCCTGTATGTGTATAAAGCTATATAAACAGTACGCAAGTACTATTTAGCAGTCTTAAGAAAAACATGTTTTTGACTCGTTTAGGGGGAAGTGGAAGAGATGTCATTTTATTTTAAGAAAATGTGTTGGATACGGTTAATGTAAAAATAAAACTTTGAATGTATATGGCAATTTGTTTTTATGTTGGAGGATTTTGTGGTTAGTTATTGGGAGAACTGAATGGCGTTGCCCTCTTGCAGGAGCGTTCCTTTAGAAGAGACGTGTAGCAAGCACTCCGAGGACCCTACCTGAGGCTTACCGAGGAAAGACTGGAGGTAACAAGTGCCAGAGGATGTACTTTACTCAGGTTAAAACATGCAACACATCCTCTAAGGCAGATCTATGCGGCATGTCTACATATTTCCCAAGTCGATCTACGTACTATTACAATAGCTTTCACCCAGATAACTGCTTTCGATAATTCTATTAAAACCAACCTCTTCTAGGATATTTATCTCAGCTTTGTTCTTCAGTATAGTTTGACTGAAGTTTCTCTCGCCTTGGGCCTGAATTAAATCAAAACCATGGCTCAGCCACAAATTACAAAAGCAGAGTAGTTGGTGGGTGTCTGGTGGAGGGAGAACTAGTTTATATTGGACTGAGACTTGTAATAAACATGGCTGACATCCTCTGGAGAGCTACCAGAAGGGAAAATTAACCAGTTTGACGGTTTGTTAATTATTTCAGATTTGTATGAAAACTATGTATTGTAGCTGTCTTTTTAAGCAAAGTAGAATTGTATTTATTTGTTTATTGAAACAATGTTTTTTTTGCCGTGAAAATTGTTTCTAATAAGTGTGGAACATGTACAGCATAGATCCTGATCAACCGAAATGATCCTGCAGTTAAAATGTTTTTATAGTATGTGTTTTTTCTGATCTGAACTACCTCTGGTACCTACTGAAGTGCTGACACTGCCCTCTAGGCTGGGTGTGTGTTACTGCCTCTCCACATGCTGTCAGAGCATGCCTAGCCTAGTTCTCCCCACAGTGCCAAGCCATGCCACACAGTGGGGTGCATCAGCTTCCAGTCAGACCGAAGAGACACCTTTCATGGCTAGCTGTTTCATCACATTACACCAAGGTAAGCCGTTTCACTACATATATGATACATGCATTCCTACTCTGTGTGTAGGCCTGTTAAAGATCGTTTAGAGTATGGAAGATCTCCACCCCAGTCCACTGCAGCGTGACGGTCCAGGTGTACAGTGTAGAAAATGTAAAGTGCGTAGGCGTGTTAGAAATCAGTCAAAATGAGTTCTTATAAGCGTTATAAAGCTGATTGATTTTGACTGGTGTCTTACACGCCGCCGAAGAAACATTGGTAAAAGTGGGCTTGGTATGAATGAAGAGGTGAGGCATGTGGTAAAGGTGTTGCTGTACAACGTGAGAAGGGGGAGAGATGAAGGTATGGGTGTTGAGGGGGTTGCTGGCAGCCCCTGTGTCCTGGAATGTGCCAAGGCTTGTTTTTGGGGTGGGACACTAGGACCTCAGGCTATGGGATGGGTGGGTGCGACTCATCTCAAGGCACGAGAGAGAGATACAGTAGGAGAGAAGAGAAAAGACAAGAGTAACAACCATAATCAGATCATAACCAATTTATCTGAATGCTGTTTACAACTGTATCAACATATACTTTCAAAAGCAAGAGGATGAAGTCAAGTACTCATTTGTCATTTTTTATGTGATCGATATGATGAATGTCCACTCTTGATCGCAGGTGAATATCTCTTTTACTTTGCTCCCCCAGAGAGGAGAGGAAGAGAAACATCGAGGGGAATGCTGTTTCTTTAAGAGAGAGGGAGGGAGAGCAAGAGAAAGGGAGGGACCTCTTTGCCCTCCAGAAACCAGGAAGGGAATTGAGTTGATCTGCTGCTGCTTGGTTAGCGCATATGGGGCTTTGAGCAGCACGACAGTTAGAGAGAGAGAGAGAGCTCCAGAGAGGAGGAGGGCTGAGCTAACCCACAACAAGCACCATCACGGCCATCGCAGGTGAGCTAAAGGCACCCCCGCATACCCCCCACTGTCCACCCAGGGCCTGTCGACAAGAGGGAGCAAGCATAGGAGGAGAGGAGAATGAGGGAAGGGGACAGAGATATGCTTGGCGGGGGGGGTGAAATGGGTTCTGTTTTTATTCCTGCTAAACTACTTCTCTGATTCCTGCTTTTACCTTTTGTGCTTGCTATGATTGTTTTATTTGCCGTGTTTGAGGCATTAACTTTACGGGCAGGTGGAAGAACTTAGGGGAGGAGGATGGGGGCGTTCGGGGGGGTGGGTTCTGAAGAAGAGGAAGGAGGAACCAAAACTAATTTTATAGGACAAGGTACGATGACAAGCGAATTACTTTTTGGGATGGTGTCATTCACTAAGAAATCATGCTTGGAGGGAAAAGTTCCTGACCCACTTGCATTGTTCATTCTTTCCTACTGGTTTGGAATTTATCAGAATAAGAATGTCTTAATTTAGGTCAGGAGTCTTGAAGTGGGTTTAAAACATAGACAGAGGGGTTGTCACAGAATGCTACCCCAGTGTTTGGCTGTGGCTTAGACAGTTTTGGTCGAGACCCTTTTTTTCGTGTGCAGCACAACCCTGTTTGATGGCTGGTCTGTACTTTTAATACCTGGCATTCTGCTAGCAACATACTGAAGTGTATAATTCTGCCCTGAGTGCTTACGTTGGAACAGGCTTGGAGAAGTGGGGGTGGTGAGGGACGGAAAGCTGGGACTCGTAGTTCGCAGCAGGGGCTGTGAAGCAGGTCAAATAGCATTTAAGGACTCCACATCCCAGAGTGCCTTGCCCTTGGCCATACAGGAAAGGGAACACCTACCAGCCTATCCCAGCAAGGAGGTGTGGTGAGTGAGCAGCTGTCAAGCCAATCACAGAGGGGGAAGAGATGCCAGAGCGGAGCAGTGGGCTGAAAATAGAGGGGGGTGGTAGGTGTCTGCTTGTTTGGGATCAGGCAAGGGCTTGCCTGTATGACTAGGGCCACTCGGAAGTTTCCTGTCTGCAAAGCTCCAGTACTGAGGCACCAGGCAGGGCCCTGCTCAGACACGAAGACAGGAGAGCAGGCAGGAGAGCCGGATAGGGCCTGGGGAAGGGACACGCTTCTGCCCAGCTGGTAAGAGCTCAAACTGCACTCTCTCCTGACACTGAGGAGAGTGAAAGAGGGGAGAGCTTAGGAAATAAATACCAGGACCTGCGTGTGTAAGAGAGCGAGGGAGATGGGGCTTGGTAGAGTTCAGAGTTCCTGACCCACTTGGATATAAAAAATAGATGGCAAATGGGGCACTGCTCAGAGCAGGTTGAGCACATCATGTTTAGAGAAACTGTTGTCTTAAAGTTTTGGCTATACACACTGTGCCCTTTTAACCCTTTACTTACTGGTTTGATTTAAAATTAGTACAGTTGTTAATCTAATCATCTGAATTGTTGTTATTGTGTGTAATGTTAGTTATTGTTATTAATATATGAAACTAGGAATAAATGAGCCAACTGCAGATCCTTTATATATCCTTACCCCCAATGCTCGACTGTGACTGGATAGAAGAAAATGTGACACCTCTTGTGGACAATTTCACCTCGTTAGTGAGGTGTAGTAAACGAGCTGCCATAACACAATCATAGCACATGGAATCTTGAGCAACTGGAAACTTTACCCTCTGCCCTCGGGAACTCCTTTATTCGTTTATTAACTTTCAGTTCTTCTCCACGGCTGCCCACACCCTTTTTGTCGTTCTCTACATCCCTCTTGCCTCAAGTAGCCCCTATGGCACTGTGTGATTTGCGTCACAACATCATTTAGTCTACGGTATCTGTCCGTACGTTGGTGGTTTGTCAAAAGACGTTAAAGGAGCGTAACTTATTTTTCTAATTCACAGATGCGTATTCCTGGCAACACATACTTGTTGGACTTGTTTTGAAGCGTGCGGGTAGACCGAGAGAGGGATGGGAGTATTTTATTGTCAGACGCCCAGACTCAGGGAAGTGTTTGGTTAGCTTTCAGATGCAGAGTTTGAAACATTATTCATTCTGTCAAATGTCAGTGTTGATGTCATTATGTTACTCGTGCCACTCCTGAGTGCCAATTGCAGAAGGCTGTACTTTCAGCCTGAGTAAATTCCACTAAGAGGTTAAGTTGGGACACTCCATGCTACTCACAATAGACTCAAGGGGAATTGTAGGGGACTTCAGTGGCTGTGGGTAGGCCTTAGACACCACCCATCAATTTGGCGGTGAGCATGTTGAATACAGTTTGATATTCCTGTATGTTATGCACCATAATGCCCCAAACTAGCAGGTCCACAGCGACAGGAGGAGACAGGTTGCGTGCTATTACACTGCCAGGCCTTGGAAGGACTAGTTTTGGGGTTGTGTTGCTTTTGGGTGGTGCGCTAAACTATAAGCTACCCCGTTATTAAGGGTGAACTCCCCTTGTCAGCAGTTAAATGTCCCACTGCTCCTGGCCCAAGCTGACAAACAGACAGACAGGGCTCTGTGTGTTGTTGTCTTGGGGGAGTCATAGGGGCTGTTCTGGGCCTGCTGGTTTATGAAGCAAGCAGTTCACACAACCTGATCAAATTAGAGGCTGAGATGCAGCCCTGGGTTAGACTAGGCCGTTGTGTTGTGAGTCTGACTTCACTTACATGGTTTACTTTCATGGTGGTGGGTTGTCTCCAAGATGTCACACCTTTTTCTGGCTTTGCTGGATGCTGTCGTTGTTTTCATACATTAGACTCTAGACAACCTTAGACAATAGTTGTCAGAAAAAACAGATGTTTGAGTGAGTAATCCCACGTTGACCTAAGGCACTACGTAGGGATCAAAGAGAGTTAGCCAAACTCTCCTGTGATCATGGGAGGGTACCATATGACAACCATCTCATGGTTGGTGAGTTCTCATCTCTAGACGTGGGCTGGTGGGTGAGTGTTTCAGCTTCCTCAGCAAGCTGAAGGGGGAAGTGGGCAATGTGGTGGGCTGATGTCTGAGAGAGCTAGCGAGAGGGAGAAGGAGGGATGGTCATCTGATAACAGAGCAGGTTCTGTTACACGCCTGTCACAGACACACAGGAAGTCCTCTGCTCACAATGCACGGTAGCACTCACAGATTGGCACAGGGCTCAGGGGAGGAGCTGCTGCTGGACTTGGCACTATGGGTGTAGCTTACGGCCTACTAGGGGTTCTGTTTCTGGTGCCACGTGGGAGTTTGGATCCGCTACTTCCTGACTGACAGCATGGCAGCGTTAGGAAAGTCTAGCTCCAGCAGCAGAAGTTGTGTCTCTGTAACACTGCTGCCAGATGTGCACGGCTGTTTCTGGACCAGCTAAGTCAGGCTGGAGGAGGGAGGCAAGGAAAGCCAAGTAGAGCCTTCACTTTGGTTTACTTTACTTTGCAAGGAGGAGGGGGATGGTACAGTAAACCCATACAGTAGTCAGTGATTCCCGACAGTGGCTCTCCACCAGCTATCTCGTGATCTCTGGGGTAATGGTACCCTTAAAGGAACTTAGACCTTTGAAATTAAATCATAAAAATCTCCCACTTCCCCTTGCACTAAACTTTTATTGACAAACATGATATAAAGATTTAAGATAATGGTGTCAAACCCTTCCTGCAGTGAGGGGTTAGTTTCTTCCAGTGGCTAAGGTGTCTCAAGTCTGAGACACTTTTGAAACACATTCAATTTACAGTATTCCGTGGTCTGATGTCAAGGTTGTGAGTTTAAGACTGCCTCACCCAATACCTTTCAGTCAGGGGCATTGTCTGATTTTTGGCAGACGTCGGACGTGTTTCAAGTCGAGTAGCCAAGCCCCACAACTCCAGTTTTAGCAGTTGCTCACCCTCTTCCTGCTTGCTCCCAATACGACCAATCAAGCTTCCTATCCTAGCAAGCATGGCAGTAATGACTCACACAGCCATACTAGCACTAGACCAGGCAGGCTCAACCTCAGTCAGAATCTCATTCTTCTTGGAACTGTCCAGCCCCCCCCCCCCCCCCCCCACCTCTCCACATAGCTTTTCCGATTATCCTGTAATATCCTCTGTGACTTGACCTTGAACCCTTGTGACCCGATCCAGTGATTCCCTTTCTCTGGGCTGCATGCACTCCTGTCACTAATCATCAGGGGGCTCTGCTTATCCCCTGACAGTCAGCCAGGGAGAGACAGCCTGCTTGAACTCTCTTGTCCATCTATATTACTCAATCTATGCTTCTAGGAGTTAGACCCTGGCTTCTGCTGTCGTTGTTTCACTCTGGTTTGGTTATTCACAGATATGCTACTTATCCCCCACACATTTGCACTGCTAAAGATGCTCGTTTTCTGGGCTCTATGTTACTCCCTTCAGCAGAGCAACAAAGTATTGTGGTGTTGACTACTCTTTTAAAGCATCATAGTAAAGAACTTAGTTTAAGTGACATACATTTTTGTCATGTAAGGAACACCTGAGGTTGATCTGGGTAAGGTTGATAGTCATTGTACTCCAGGTTGAATGGTATGTGTAGGACAGACTGTAGATCCTTTGATACGGGTTTCAGTTGACCTGAGATGATATTTCCAGTGAAACTCACCACCCAGTTTATAACCACGTTTATAACTACCGGTTTAACCACAACATTTCACTGTTTTGGTCATTAAATAAGAAGGGAACTACTGTAACTAGGGGAGAAGCCCATCTATCTCTCACAGGTTTTAAGAAAAGCCCAATTGAACTGAAACAAAGTTGATGTTCTGGTCCAGGGTTCCCCAACTTGCGGCCCGGTGGATTTATTTGGCCCACCAAGTGTTCTGAGCAAAAGCAAAAATATAGAATTAATATTTTTGAGAATTTTCATTGTTGAACATAAGACTGTAAAAACACCAAGAAATTGTCTCAAAGTGATTTTACATTTTGGAAATGTGTTCCAAAGTATTCCCACACAGAATAGAGAGATGTGATCATATACAAATGTAAGCAAGGTTCTAAATGATTGTTTTAGTCAAATATATCGATTTGTGCTTCTTGCGGTCAGTTTGCAGTCTGCAAATATTTTGTAATTATGTTCCGGCCCCCGACCAACCATTCAAGAAAAAATCGTCCCACAGCTGAATCTAGTTGATGATCCCTGTCCTAGTCTTGCGTTGGATCATCCCCGAAATCTAATCTTGATAGCGGCTCTCAACGTTTACTTGGCGCAAGCGCAAGGGTTAGTGTTGAGTGATGGTGGGGGAGGAGTGGGATCTGCAGCAGTAAGTAGTGGTTTGACTTGCAAAGCAGCGCTCTGTGCGTGCGGAGTGGGACCCAGTGAACTAGGCAGGCAGCTCTTGGTCGGTGGCGGCCCTGGGAACTGAGACGGTGTGGTGCTGCAGCCTCTCACCCACAGCCATGAATAAGTGATAAGGAATGTTTCAAGCCATGAGAAGGTGTCAGGATCAGGTTTGTTTGCACAGTTTTTCCTCTTTCTTTCTTGGGTCATCTTTGTGGGTTATTCCTGGCCTGGGCCTTTACTCTCCCTATAGCTCCTGTGTTAAAGGACATGACAGAGCAGCTGGATGCCTCAGTGGACTGTATGCTGGGCTGTTTTAACTCCTTTCAGCCTCCTCTCCCCTCCACAGAGCTGTGTGTGACCAGGGTCAGGCATACATGTCCCGGGGATAATGTGTAAGCAGGTTTGCACCAGGGACCAGCCCAGCAGCCTGGTGCAGTAAACAGCAGCATCAGTGAGAGCAGGTTGACTCGGCTTGAGTCTCTGTAGGCTCACCCAGGATCTATTTCCACACTGTGAAGGACGTGACCGTTATCCCTGTCGTTGCCCTCTCTGACTCTCCCTATCCCTCTCTCTCTCCCCTCACTCCCCTCCCACAGCATATTCAGATGAGAGCTGGAGGATAATAACATTTGTCCATGTCAGACAGGGCAATTTTATCAGGAAGACAATGGGAGAGGTTGTAGTGGCGGTGTGGTCAGTTGCATATCAAAATGGTAGAGGGTTAAAGGAGAAAGAGTAGGCTAACTGGGGTTGAGCCAAAATGAAAGGCCATTGTGTCATGAATAAAAGACACACACTACTCTGAATGGGACCAAGTGGGACAGTATTATTTGCATGTGCAAGGCTGCAAGCTTGTTGTTTTAAGATTACCACGAGACAGATGGACCGGTTTTCCATACTTAGAAAAGTGTTTATACACTCAATGGCCAGTTTATTAGGTTCACCCATCTAGTACCGAGTCAGACCCCCCTTTGCCTCCAGAACAGTCTGAATTCTTCGGGACACTGAACCTTTGCTCAATTGGTATCAAGGAACCGAACATGTGCCAGGAAAACATTCCCCACACCATTACACCACCGGCACCAGCCTGTACCATTGACACCAGGCAGGATGGGGCCATGGACTTGCTGTTACGCCAAATCCTGACTACTATCAGCATGACGCAACAGGATCTGGGATTCGTCGGACCAGGCAATGGTTTTTCCACTCCTCAATTGTCCAGTGTGGGTGATGTTGTGCCCACTGGAGCCGCTTCTTCTTGTTTTTAGCTGAAAGGAGTGGAACCTGGTGTGGTCTGCAATAGCCCATCCATAACAAGGGCCGACGAGTTGTGCGTTCCAACATGCTGTTCTGCACACCACTGTTGTACTGCTCTGTTATTTGCCTGTTTGTGGCCCACCTTTTAGCTTCCGCTATTCTTGCCTGTCTCCTTCGACCTCTCTCATCAAGGAGCTGTTTTCGCCCACAGGACTGCTGCTGACTGGATGTTTTTTGTCACACCATTCTCTGTAAACCCTAGACACTGTTGTGTGTGAAAATCCCAGGAGGCCGGACATTTCTGAGACACTGGATCCGACGTGCCTGGCACCGACGATCATACCACGCTCAGTCCCTTAGGTCGCGCGTTTTGCCCATTCTAACATTCAATCGAACAGTAACTGAATGTCTCAATGCATTTCTGCCTGCTTTATATAGCAAGCCTTGGCCACGTGACTCACTGTAGGAGCAAACCATTTTCTTAAACAGGGTGGTGTACCTAATAAACTGGCCACTGCATGTATGTCACACATGAGTTGACATGACTGACAGGTCTGTTTTAAGGATTTGAACCTTTGTCAACAGTGTTGGCGTGGAGTTAATAGCAGAGTAAGGGCAGTTGTGTTCGTAGCTCTACCCAGAGTTGACTTCTCAGAAGGCAATTACCTAAGTATGACCTGTGGTTAGTGCTGACACAGTGCCAGAGATCTAGGTGTGGAGAGAGGTGGAGCTTTGTGAGGAGGTGTGGGAAAGAGCCAAGCAGGGGAGAGGAGAGGCAGCCAGGTTGAGCAGGTCTAGTGTACATACCAAGAGGCTTGATCTGAAGGAATGTCATTTGAATGCATTGCTCTTATAGAGAATAATCCCCCTGGCCTCACCCCCTGCTGGGTCTCCCTGGCAGATGGAGAATGGAGGGGCTGGCTTTTGTGTGTGTGTGTAAATGGACAAATCAGGGAGGGCTTGCGTTGCTGAGCCCCCCGCCTCCCCCACGCAGGCAAGCTGCAGTCTATAATTTTAATCCCCCTGCACACGTGAGCGAGGGGACAGCCTTTCCTGAAACTTGGCACACAGTATACAGGGTGGGGTAACCGGCTCAGACTGGATTGACAACCTCCCTTTTTAATAGCGATCCCTTGCAGCTTGTGCGTGTCGTCCTCCAGGGGGGGTTTTCCACGGGGTCTGTAACCGGCAGCCTCCCCCTACCCTAACTGACAGAGCGATGCACACGCTGCTGCACAGCCCCGCCTCTGCTCCTCCTCCCAGCATACACTCTGATCCTCCCTGCTCTCCCTTAAACTGCCCCACTCTCTCTCATGGTAATAGGTTCAGCAGTGGGCCAATATATCCAGCATTCCAGATACAGCTAATTCAACACTGAAGGATGTATGCCATAGCTATACTGTTTTTGTTCTATTAGATTGGTCTGTAAATACAGTAAGTCTGCCAATAGCTGTTCGTCAGTGAAATCATGGTAACTGTAGTGTTGTACGTTGATGATGTTTCAACATGTCTCACCTCCAGGCTCTTTAGTGGACTTTGGGGCCTGGTGTTTAAGGTATAAAGTGACAGACATGAGGTAAGCTGATTATACCCAACTTCGAAATGGCATTCTACTATTACAACTTTCAAGAGTAAGTTGAAAGCCGGATTGAGTTCATAAAAAACAGTGTGTCATACTGTGAAGAACTTTGGGTTCTTCACAGTAACCAGCCCATAGAGCTGGTGAGCAGAGTCAACCGGTCCATTACTTGCAATGACAAGCCACTTTATTGTGATATTAGTGAGCAACATTTCAACACATGGGTATTTCCATCTATAAGGACCGATGAGCACTGACGGGAAGTTCATTAGAGCTGAGTATATTTTTGAGAAATGAAGGCATAGTTGAAGTTGGAAGTTTACATACACCTTAGCCAAATACATTTAAACTCAGTTTTTCACAATTCCTGACATTTAATCCTGGTACAAATTGTCTTAGGTCAGTTAGGATCACCACTTTATTTTAAGAATGTGAAATGTCAGAATAATAGTAGAGAGAATTATTTATTTCAGCTTTTATTTCTTTCATCACATTCCCAGTTGGTCATAAGTTTACATACACTTAATTAGTATTTGGTAGCATTGCCTTTAAATTGTTTAACTTGGGTCAAATGTTTCAGGTAGCCTTCCACAAGCCTCCCACAATAAGTTGGGTGAATTTTGGCCCATTCCTCCTGACAGAGCTGGTGTAACTGAGTCAGGTTTGTAGGCCTCCTTGCTCGCACACGCTTTTTCAGTTCTGCCCACAAATTTTCTATGGGATTGAGGTCAGGGCTTTGTGATGGCCACTCCAATACCTTAACTTTGTTGTCCTTAAGCCATTTTACCACAACTTTGGAAGTATGCTTGGTGTCATTGTCCATTTGGAAGACCCATTTGCGACCAAGCTTTAACTTCCTGACTGATGTCTTGAGATGTTGCTTCAATATATCCACAATTTTCCTTCCTCAATGATGCCATCTATTTTGTGAAGTGCACCAGTCCCTCCTGCAGCAAAGCACCCCCACAACATGAGGCTGTCACCCCCGTGCTTCACGGTTGGGATGGTGTTCTTTGGCTTGCAAGCCTCCCCCTTTTTCCTCCAAACATAACGATGGTCATTATGGCCAAACAGTTCTATTTTGTTTCATCAGACCAGAGGACATTTCTCCTAAAAGTACAATATTTGTCCCCATGTGCAGTTGCAAACTGTAGTCTGGCTTTTTTATGGCGGTTTTGGAGCAGTGTCTTCTTCCTTGCTGAGTGACCTTTCCGGTTATGTCGATATAGGACTTGTTTTACTGTGGATATAGATACTTTTGTACCTGTTTCCTTGTGAAGACAAGGTCCTTTGCTGTTGTTCTGGGATTGATTTGCGCTTTTCACATCAAAGTACGTTCATCTCTAGGAGACAGAACGCGTCTCCTTCCTGGGGGGTATGACGGCTGCGTGGTCCCATGGTGTTTATACTTGTGTACTATTGTTTGTACAGATGAACGTGGTACCTTCAGGCGTTTGGAAATTGCTCCCAAGGATGAACCAGATTTGTGGAGGTCAACAATTTTTGTCTGACTTCTTTTGATTTTCCCACGATGTCAAGCAAAGAGGCACTGCATTTGGAGGTAGGCCTTGAAATACATCCACAGGTACACCTCCAATTGACTCAAATGATGTCAATTAGCCTATCAGAAGCTTCTAAAGTCATGACATCTTTTCTGGGATTTTCCAAGCTGTTTAAAGGCACAGTCAATTTAGTGTATGTAAACTTCTGACCCACTGGAATTGTGATACAGTGAATTATAAGTGAAATAATCTGTCTGTAAACAATTGTTGGAGAAATTACTTAGGACATCTACTTTGTGCATGACACAACTGACTTGCCAAAACTATAGTTTGTTAACAAGAAATTTGTGTAGTGTTTGAAAAACTAAAGTGTATGTAAACCTCCGACTTCAACTCTACATTAAAACACAATGTTGACGAAAAGACCCCTGCCAACTAATATGAACACTTACTGTATATTTCATTTTGGAGAAATCATTTACCTTAAACATTGCCTTGAGTCTTGTAATTCCGTTACCACAAACCTACATATCTTTAAGATATTTTGTAATTTCTCTCCCTCATGAGGGAGGACAATGAAAGTTCACAGAAGTAACAAGGAAAGGTAGACCTACCAATTGTTTTTTACTAATAATAAATCAGTAACGGAATTACTGCAATTGAATTGGCTACAATGGGAAATCATAGTTGCCAAAAACCACAGTTGGTTCACCTGCTACTGTCCTCCCTTCCACTGGCATACTGTTATGTTCAGCTCATAACTGTTTTCTTACTGTCGTCTGGTGGTCAAAGCAAGACTGTGAAAACAGTCTGGACAACCTCTCTCTGCCTCTTCTCTCCAGTTAATGTCACCTCTCCCAGCTCTTACTGACAGCTACCATTACAGCTACCACCTACCCTCTTTCCATTTTCCGTAACAAGCATCCTCAACCACTGAGCACCGACCGATCCCGGATGTCCATGGACGTTGAAAAGTAGTTGAAATTTGGTCGGTCCGCTCTGGCCAGACCAAATCTGAACCAACCAATACAGAGAACAGTACAGAAAAGTAGAGTACACAAGCGGAGTGAAATGGTCAGAGGAAAAGAGTGCGTAGATGCTAGAAGGAATTTTACAGCAAGCAAAGTGATCATGTGGCTCTATGAAAGTCAACTGTGTATGAGGGTGATCAGAGGTGTAGTCATAATGCCGATTCTGTTGCAAAATATTTCTTAAATGGAAGCAAACGAAACGGGGAGGAACCTACAAGAATTTATCCAATAGAAACGGAACGTTTTGTAACGGTTTGGGCTAATGATTACACCCTAGATCAGCTAGATGCAGGTGAGAGTGTGCAAGGTGGTATTGAATGTGTCACTGTCTTTCACCTTGATTACTCTAATTTGTCTCTTGACCTGTGCACTTACGTTGTAAACTTTAATTCATAGGCTAGGTTGTAGCAACCTCATGGGTATTGGGCAAATTCTCGTATCATGTAGTAGCCTAAACCTATCAATGTTACATTGAACTGGTGAATGGAATATGAACGACAGTCATCCAATATGCTGTGATAAAAATCGTCCTACCTAATCCTGAATGGCACTAACCAACACTGTACAGTACTATACAGTTGAGTAGAACACATGAGTAGAATATAAGGTACTGTACTGAACATATTTACTGTACTTTACTGTGTTGTACTGTGAAACATAGATATCTATGACTGGTTCAGATTTAGTCTGGTCCGGACCAACCAAATGTGGTCTTATTTCGGGGAGGAGCTCATTAGAATAACAACCAAATAGGCAAAAGAAGGATTTTGCATATTTCTACCTTTTGTGTACCTATTCTGGATACATCACAATGAAGAGAATTATATTCATATCCAGAATGATGTATTTCTGTATAGTACAGATCAGGGACCCATGATCTAATTCTGTTACCGTAATTCCATTAACAGTTGTAAATCCACTGTAGTTACTGTAGTTCAATAACCAAAATATACCTCTTTTTTTTTTACTCAAGATGACATAGCTGACACCCCATTCTTTCTGCAGGCATCTTTGAATCTTAATTCGGAGTTTTTGGAAAACGTAGTCTCATAAAAAGGGGGATTTTACCATAATTCAATTCTTCCAGTAAATATGTTTTTGTGAAATGTTCTGTGTACATTGTTCAAAGTAGTCCTTGCGCATAGAGTTTTACAGTTTGTTTAACTTTTTAAAGTATAAAATTGGAGTCAGACTAATTCCGTTACTGTGAAATTGCCCACATGCAACTCTTGACAATATTATTTTCATGTGGTCTCCAGTCGGAGCACATTGTCGCCTGCACATTGAAATTACTGTAATTTCAAAATAACCCCCAGCCCTTACCCTGAGGCACCTAGCATTGCTACTGTAATACTGTGCCTACCCAATCCCAAGGAGTATTGCCTAGGAATTGAACTGGGCATATGTGTGTCTTAAAGACTGAGAACTGATCCTCTCCTTCTCTTCCTCCCTCAGACAGGCAGACGGACAGACGGCAGGACGGACACGCGGGCGGCGGCTGTGATTGGCGGCTCGGCGGCAGGCTGGTGGAAGATGTCGTCGGGAGCCGGTGGGAGGGGTGGGCGGCGGCTCAGGGGTGGGGGGGGAGGGGAGGCGGCGGAGGAAGGTCCAGTGGGCATCCCCTTCCCCGAGCACAGCGCAGACATCCTGGGCAGTCTGAACAAGCAGCGCCTCAGCGGCCTGCTGTGCGACGTGCTCCTGATCACCCAGGAGAGGGAGTTCACTGCCCACCGTTCGGTCCTGGCCTCCTGCAGCTCCTACTTCCACAAGTTGTTCACCTCGGGCCCAACCGCCAGCCAGCAGAACGTCTACACCATAGACTTTGTGGCGGCCGAGGCCCTGGGCGCCCTGCTGGACTTTGCCTATACAGCCACGCTAACGGTCAGTCACAGCTCCGTGGGAGAAATCCTGGCTGCCGCCCGCCTGCTGGAGATCCCGCCCGTCCAGGAAGTCTGCACTCACCTGCTGGACACCAAAGTGCTCTCCCCGCCGGTAGGCTGGTCATCATGACAACACTATCTTAACATTCCGTCAACAGTCTCTGTCCTATCATTACATCCCATCACATGGCCTTTACTAGTATGTCTCCCTGCGGGTAGATCTGCATCGAAATATAGTCACTTAGCAAACGATTTTATCCAAAGACTTACAGTTAAAATACATGTATTCAGTATGGCCTATGTGGAAATCAGTCAAACCTCTCTTGTTTTGAGTTATAACTATTGTGTTGAAAATGCCATTCTTGATTTTCATCCAACTGCGCCGCCACAGACCACGTACCACACAACCTCTGTCATCGCGTCACTCTACCAAACAAACACTCCATCATCAGTCTTTGGCCATCACATAGTCAGCACGCTTACATCATGCTCTTTATTAATCTCTCTCTCTCACTCTCACACTGCCAAACACATATCCACACCCTGGGGTCACAATAACACTGAACTTTTAACACTTACCCATGCTGGGCCAACACCAGTCTCTGAGTCTCAGGACAGCGTGCTCTTTCACAAGCTGCATTATACAGACAAAGCATATTGCAGTTAAATACTACGCTTCAAAATGTAGAAGTAGCGTGGTCATATTCATGGTCATGTGTCTTTCTGTTTTGTGTGTGTCTGAGTATGATTGTGAGTGTATGAGAGTTATGAAATCCTGTTTTTGTTTTTTCATAGGCGGGCAGTGAGCGAGGAGAGGAAGAGGAGGATGATGATGATGAGGGGGAGGGAGGGAAGGGTGGAGGAGGATGGGGGCAGCAGGGGAATCGACTGCGGGCCCGGGAGTATCTAGAATATTTCCAGAGAGGGGCCCACTGGAGCAGCAGCTGCAGCACGCCAGAGCTCAGGGACATGCCCACACACCTGCACTTTAACCATGGCAACGGGGCCCACAGCAACGGGGCCCCCGGGGGCCCCAGCGAGTACTGCTCTCCCCTGGACCTTGCCCAGGCCCCCACACAGGACCCAGATGATGATGATGAGGAGGACGAGGAGGACGAAGTAAAGGTGGAGCACTCTGAGAATCACAGGGACATGCTGACCTGGGCCAGGGGGAACGGAGGGGGGCCAGGGGCCTCTTTCTACGCCCCAGCCCAGAACGGCCACTTCTACCTCCCCACGGAGCCCAAACTGGAGCCGGAGGAGGAAGAGGAGGAAGATGGCATGCGGGATGGGGAGAGAGGCTCGGCCAGCGCCCTCCTGCAGCAGATGATGGACTCCATCGAGAGGCAGAAGGAGCGGGCCGCGGCCGGGGAGGACCCAGGGGAGGGGGAGGACCCGGACGTGGAGTTTTACTTGAATTACTTTAACAGCACGCAGCATGAGGACGCCGCCGTCTCACAGGGACTGCTGCCCCTCTGGGCGACACGGGGAGGCTCCAGCCAAGATAGAGGGGGAGGAGAGAGGGGAGGAAGAGGAGGAGAAGAGAGAGGAGGGGGCGGAGGGGAGAGGAAGATGCGCTCCAAGGCCTTCCAGAAGTGCCCCATCTGCTCCAAGGTCATCCAGGGTGCAGGCAAGCTACCCCGCCACATCCGCACGCACACGGGAGAGAAGCCCTACGAGTGTGCCATCTGCAAAGTGCGCTTCACCAGGTACGCCACAATTAATGCACTGACCACCCATGTCACACCTACTCATGGTCAGGAAGAGGGCTGGAGGAAAAACAAGACCACTGTTGTCCCACAGCCAAGGACACTCCTGCTTAGCAATAGCTACGTTAGCCAAATGTTTGCTATATGTCAATTAATTCACTATCCTGAAAACAAAGTGAGAAACATTGTTAATAGCATAGGAAACAAATTATCTCCTAGATGTCCCTCCCCCGCCCCATGTCAAAATATGGATAATTTTGTCAAGACCTTTCTGGAAAACTTTAGTCAGAGATGAACATGTTTCATATTTCATCTAGTGAATGGGGACAGTGTCATAAAGATGTGTTTTATAGAGACGGGGCTCATGGAAAAGTCCTGGAATGTTAACAGGGGGTGGTATAACAGGCTATCTAGGAGGAGGCTGCTATAAAATGTTCTGTTCTGATACAGGCAGTGGGGTTAAAAGCAGAGTGGTGCCCTATCTGTGCCAATGCCGTAATTTGTTTTGGACTTACTGATCCCTGAGTTTGTTGATTATTGCCTACGGCAGAACCGACCGGCCTTCTCTCTCTCCCAGTCCCTAGCCAGTTAATGAAATCTGCCCCTGCTCAGACAGCCCAGCTAGCTACAGGCCAGTGTGGACTACTAGACCAGAGTGCTGTGTTACTGGTTTCCCCGTATGATAATTATTTAAAAAATGTAGGGGGTAGATCAGCTTTAATATTGCAAATGGATTGTAGCTTCCATCAATGTAACTGTCTGCATCATTTCCAGTCCCCCATATATTTTTTGGTAAATATATACAGTACCAGTCCAAAATTGACATACCTACTCATTTATTTGTACTGTTTTCTGCATTGTAGAATAATAGTGAAGACACCAAACATATGAAATAACACATATGGAATCATGTAGTAACCAAAAAAGTGTTAAACAAATCTAAATATATTTTCTATTTGAGATTCTTCATAGTAACCACCCTTTGCCTTGACAGCTTTGCACACGCTTGGCATTCTCTCAACCAGCTTCATGAGGTAGTCACCTGGAATGCATTTCAATTAAAAGGTGTGCCTTGTTAAAAGTTAATTTGTGGAATTTCTTTCCTTGTTAATGCGTTTGAGCCAATCAGTTGTGTTTTGACAAGGCAGGTGTGGTATACAGAAGATAGCCTTATTTGGTAAAAGACGAAGTCAATATTATGGCAAGAACAGCTCAAATAATCAGACAGATGACAGTCCATAATTACTTTAAGACACGGTCAGTCAATACGGAACATTTCAAGAAATTTGAAAGTTTCTTCTAGTGCAGTCGCAAAAACCATCAAGCGCTATGATGAAACTGGCTCTCATGAGGACTGCCACAGGAAAGGAAGTCCCAGAGTTACCTCTGCTGCAGAGGATAAGTTCATTAGAGTTACCAGCCTCAGAAATTGCAGCCCAAATACATGCTTCACAGAGTTCAAGTAACTGACACATCTCAACATCAAGTGTTCAGAGGAGACTGCATGAATCAAGCCTTCATGGTCGAATTGCTGCAAAAACTACTACTAAAGGACACCAATAATAAGAAGAGACTTGCTTGGGCCAACAAACACGAGAAATAGACATTAGACCTTTGGAAATGTTTCCTTTGGTCAGATTTCCAAATTTGATATTTTTGGTTCCAACCACCATGTCTTTGTGAGACGTAGAGTAGGTGAAAGGATGATCACCGCATGTGTGGTTCCCACCATGAAGCATGGAGGAGGAGGTGTGATGGTGTGGGGGTGCTTTGCTGTTAACACTGTCTGTGATTCATTTAGAATTCAATGCACACTTAACCAGCATGGCTACCACAGCATTCAGCAGCAATACACCATCCCATCTGGTTTGTGCTTAGTGGGACTATCATTTGTTTTTCAACAGGACAATGACCCAAAACACACCTCCAGGCTATGTAAGGGCTATTTGACCAAGAAGGAGAGTGATGGAGTGCTGCATCAGATGACTTTGCCTCAACAATCACCCGACCTCAACCCAATTGAGATGGTTTGGGATGAGTTGGACCGCAGAGTGAAGGAAAAGCAGCCAACAAGTGCTCAGCATATGTGGGAACTCCTTCAAGACGGTTGGAAAAGCATTCCAGGTGAAGCTGGTTGAAAGAATGCCAAGAGTGTGCAAAGCTGTCATCAAGGCAAAGGGTGGCTACTTTGAAGAACGTAAAATATATTTTGATTTAACACTTTTTTGGTTACTACATGATTCCATATGTTATTTCATAGTTTTGATGTCTTAACTATTATTTTACAATGTAGAAAATAGTACAAATAAATTAAACCCTGGAATGAGTAGGTGTGTCCAAACTTTTGACTGGTACTGTATGTACAGTTGAAGTCGGAAGTTTACATACACCTTAGCCAAATACAAATACAATTCTTGACATTCAATCCTAGTAAAAATTGCCTGTCTTAGGTCAGTTAGGATTACCACTTTATTTTAAGAATGTGAAATGTCAGAATAATAGTAGAGAGAATGATTTATTTCAGCTTTTATTTCTTTCATCACATTCCCAGTGGGTCAGAAGTTTACATAGACTCAATTAGTATTTGGTAGCATTGCCTTTCAATTGTTTAACTTGGGTCAAACGTTTTGGGTAGCCTTCCACAAGCTTCCCACAATAAGTTGGGTGAATTTTGGCCTATTCCTCCTGACAGAGCTGGTGTAACTGAGTCAGGTTTGTAGGCCTCCTTGCTCGCACACGCTTTTTCAGTTCTTCCCACACATTTTCTATGGGATTGAGGTCAGGGCTTTGTGATGGCCACTCCAATACCTTGACTTTGTTTTCCTTAAGCCATCTTGCCACATCTTTGGAAGTATGCTTGGGGTTATTGTCCATTTGGAAGACCCATTTGCGACAAAGCTTTAACTTCCTGACTGATGTCTTGAGATGTTGCTTCAATATATCCACATAATTTTTTTCCCTCATGATGCCATCTATTTGTGAAGTGCACCAGTCTCTTCTGCAGCAAAGCACCCCCACAACATGATGCTGCCACCCCCGTGCTTCATGGTTGGGATGGTGTTCTTCGGCTTGCAAGCCTCCACCTTTTTCCCTCGAAACATAACAATGGTCATTATGGCCAGACAGTTCAATTTCTTTTTTCATCAGACCAGAGGACATTTCTCCTAAAAGTATGATCTTTGTCCTCATGTGCAGTTGCAAACCATAGTCTGGCTTTTTTTTATGGCGGTTTTGGAGCAGTGGCTTCTTCCTTGCTGAGCGGCCTTTCAGGTTATGTCGATATAGGACTCGTTTTACTGTGGATATAGATACGTTTACCTGTTTCCTCCAGTATCTTCACAAGGTCCTTTGCTCTTGTTCTGGGATTGATTTGCACTTTTCCCACCAAAGTAAGTTCATATCTAGGAGACAGAAGGTGTCTCCTTCCTGAGCGGTATGACGGCTCCGTGGTCCCATGGTGTTTATACTTGCGTACTATTGTTTGTACAGATGAACGTGGTACCTTCATGCGTTTGGAAATTGCTCCCAAGGATGAACCAGACTGATTTCTTATGATTTTGCCATGATGTCAAGCAAAGAGGCACTGCATTTGGAGGTAGGCCTTGAAATACATCCACAGGTACACCACCACTTGACATGACATAATTTTCTGGAATTTTCCAAGCTGTTTAAAGGCACAGTCAACTTAGTGTATGTAAACTTCTGACCCACTGGAATTGTGATACAGTGAATTATATGTCTGTAAATAATTGTTGGAGAAATGACTTGTGTCATGGTAAAGTAGATGTCCTAACCGACTTGCCAAAACTATAGTTTGTTAACAAGAAATTTGTGGTTTGGTTGAAAAATGATTTTTAATGACTCCAACCTAAGTGTATGTAAACTTCCGACCTCAACTGTATATACATTTTTTTGTAAATATACGTTCCTCTATTATTTTCCTCTAACCCTTTCACCCCTGCCCTAATTTGAGGTAACTAATTGACAACAACACTTAGGTTTCTACTTCCAGTTTATACATACTATATAATCTTTTTTTCAATAGTTATTTTTTGTTTGTTTTTATTCCCATCCTTTTGTGAAACAGCACAGTTAAAAATATATGGCAAATAGAAATCAAACTGGATGGTCTTCAGAGATAGAGGGGAGGGGTTTAGGGTAGTTTTCTCGTATTTAAGAGCACCATCTTTTCCTTGAAACCATCCCCTTAATTAATTAATCAAGGGACTTGCATTGGAAATAGATGCACACTGGATATACCCAGGACCCTTTGCGCAGGCGGGCGGGTGGGCGGGCCTGATCTAAATGTGGCGTCTAAATTCAGCCGTTCGGCAGTGCACTGAGAAGGGAAGGTGGTATTGTAATCTTAATCCTGTTTGATCAGGGTTAAGAGTGTGCTGCTCTCGCACTAATAAATCACTCCTCCTGCCCTTTAAATAATCCACCTCTGTCATTGTGCTACTTTGTGTCACTGTGTGTGTAGAGGTGGGGTGGGTGGGTGGCCTGTGTGTGGTGTGTAGTTTAAGGTCAGTGAGTGCATCTGCCTATACGTGCTTCGTTCACCAGCATTTTTTATTTATTGGATTTCCACTTTCCAGGTATTAGTGTGTGAAGGTATCTGCTCCAGAAATAGATTTCCCCTGAACCTAGCCACACTGAACGTTGAGCTCTGGGCCGGGTCTCTACGTGTGCTTTGAGAAATGGTGTAGATAAAGATGTGAAGTTTATGGTCTATCCTCAGATGACCTGGCTGCCATGGCAGAGTAAACAACCTGGAATGAATGAATGAATGACTGAATGAATAAATACAAAAATCTGTGTCAATCTCGCCATTTGGCAACCCACCCCTTAGGGGATTAATTGACACAGACAAGCATTACATTAATTCAGTCATATTTCACAGTGATAATTATTCAGGTGTTCTGTGCAGTGCACTCTGCATAAAGAATGAAAAAGAAACAATAATCACAATTTTTATTTAACCTTTATTTAACAAGGAAATTCAGTTAAGAACAAATTCTTATTTTACAATGACGGCCTACCCCGGCCAAACCCTCCCCTATGGGAGTCCCTATGGGACTCGCGATCATGGCCGGTTGCGATACAGCCCGGGATCGAACCAGGGTCTGTAGTGGTGCCTCTAGCACTGAAATGCAGTGCCTTAGACCGCTGTGCCACTCGGGTGCCCAATGCATAATAGTAGGTAAGGTTATCCAAGCGATAATATCCCTAGTGCAGTAAAAAATAAATACCTGGGAGTGGTCCATCAGCTGTTATAGTGAAGGAGATAGACACAGGGAGACAAACTACCTCCAAAGGCCAGGGACCATCAACTAGATTCAGCCACGGGCCAATTTGTTATTGAGCGGAGGGTCAGGGGGCCGGAACATAATGGCAAGTCATTTGTAGACTGCAAATTGACCGCAAGAAGCCCAAACATAAAATATTAGACTAAAACATAATAATTTCAAACCTTGCTTACATTTGTATACGATCACATAGATTCTCTTTGGAATACTTTGGAACAGATTTCCAAAAATGAAAATCACTTGGAGCTGATTTGCTGGTGTTTTTACAGTCTTATATGTCCAACGATAAACAAAGTTTTTTTTAAATGGACTCAGAAATAAATAAATAAAATCACCCGCGGGCCACCAGTTGGGGAACCCTGCCCAAGGCAAACACCTTACTTTAAGATCACACGTTCCTCAATATAACAATGTGTACTGTGTCATATATTGCAAAGATAAATAGCTACGTTTTGGAACATTTTATACTTTTTTATCAATGTCAACACAGACATGGTTGAAATGGTTGTTTTTCTGAAATATAATAGACAGAAATGGCTATGAAAATGTGTATAAGATTGTGATTCTTATTGTTTGGTTAATAGTAGTAGTTTGCTTAGTACTTTAACTACCTTTGTTGCTATCAGAGTTCCTACTGTACTAATCAATTCTCTGTTGTCTTGGACTGAGCCTCTGTGTTCTTCCTCCGCAGGCAGGACAAGCTCAAGGTTCACATGCGTAAGCATACGGGAGAGAAGCCTTACCTGTGTACGCAGTGTGGTGCTGCGTTCGCCCACAACTACGACCTGAAGAACCACATGCGCGTGCACACAGGCCTGCGGCCCTACCAGTGCTCCAGCTGCTTTAAGACTTTTGTGCGTTCAGACCACCTGCACCGCCATCTCAAGAAGGACGGCTGCAACGGTATTCCCTCCCGCCGGGGCCGCAAGCCTCGGGTACGGGACCCCGGGCTCCTGGAGGCCTCCATGGGGCTGGTGGGCCCCGGCCCTCGCAGTGGCAGGGAGAGACGGCGCATGGAGGCAGCCTCGGCAGAGGGGGCCTCCAGGGTCCATGCACACAGTCCCCAACCCCAGGAGAGCCCAGAGGAGCCGGGGCACTGAGGCAGGGAAACAGGGAGGGACGCTGGACGCCATAGTCATACTTGGCCCCTTAAGGGGCCGCTGCCGAAACAAGAGGAGAAAAAAAAAAAAAAAAAAACTAACTATTTCTCTATAAACCAAATCAGGGTGTCACAAATCTAATATTTTCAGTTTCTTTTATCCCTTTGCTTTAGGAAACAGTAGACACAACAGACAAACATGAGTCAGTGTTCTGTTAAAGAGCAAGGAACGCTTCAAATCACACACCCATGATGTCTCCTTTCTGGGTCATTTCTGTCTGATCTGGGTTTTTATACATTTGGCAAAAATGCTTTATATGCATAACAAAACAACAGAAAACCCTGAGCAAACTATGCAGTTAAAATAGGTTTTGAATTCAGAGCCAAACGATGAGGTGTCCCACACCTACCCGGCTGCTGCAGGGGTGAACTGAGTGTAATCTCTCATATTCAGATGGAAAGCAACCAATCTTTTTCTATTCTTTTGCAGTTCTAAAATGTACAGTTACCATAAAAACAGTATTGTCAGAATATGGCAATATATGCAAGATTAACTTACCCACACCTCTGATGCAGCATCCTTTTTTCTAAAGGCTTCAGAAAGAATCAGACAAGGGTTTGATTTAAGTGTTACTTACTCGATAAAATATATTTTAAAAATCTATGGATCATCTTTTTTAAATGTCGAGTCGAATCCACGTTTGGGGGGCTCTTCCATTGCAGGGGTAGGGAACGCGAGGGGAGGAGGGGTGTGTTTCTGAAGCACTACCATGGTGCCGTTCGGCTTGACCACGTCGTTGACTCTTAGCCCTCACAACCCTGACATTTCATTTCTATTTTATTTTTGATTTGTCTTTATTGTTGTTTGTCCCTTTTTGAGTGACTGCTTTGGGTACTTGACACTTTACATTTGTATACATGCGTGGTGATGATTTAATGCTGAGGTATATTAGCTTACCAATCGGGGTTTCCTTCGGCTTGACGTCAGATTTCTCACAGAGTGAAGCTTGTGGGTAAAAGAGAAAATAATCTATATGAATGTTAGAATATATTGAATTTAGAAACCCATTGGTCCTAAACTTAACACTTGATTGAGATGTATATAGAGTTCCTGCCTGAAGGTAGAAGCGATACTATGTGGTTAACTTTGTGCAGTTCTGACAGGATCTGCCCTCTAACCAACAGCAGGTTGAACGACGAAAAGCAGGGATAGACCGAGATATATACGTTTGCACAGCTTCACTAAAGATATCCAACAGAGAGAGGTATATTTAAAGGAGGTTGTTGAGAAAAGGTGTGTATTAGTGCTTATTCCAATCTTTTTTGCCCTAGGGACCACGAAACCATGAGGCAACCTGTGTGATGAAGAGAGCAATAAATACCTGTCCAAGTTGGGAGGCCAAATAAGCACACAGCTGCAGGGTGAGGCAGGTTGAGGGGAGGGGGATTTCACAATGTCTGTTGCATTCCAAAATATAATCTCCCCGGCACAGCCACTTTTCCAGGCAGAACGGGTTCAAATCAGACGTTTTCTCTCTCTCACTTTAGTTCTTCAACGCCCCAAAACCAGCCTGTGGAGTGCAGGGTATTATAGAGCCCTGGGTAGAGGAGGTCTGGTCGGTGGCTGACCGGACTGCTGCTAGGTGTTGGTGTGTGGCAGCCAGGGTCTTTTCTTTGACTCACTCACTAGACTTGGGCTGGGAGTGTCAGCAGCTCCTCCAGTTGTGGACACGTTGAAACATGCCCCCCAAACTGCCAGTGCACTAAAAGCCAGGCAGCCTTTATAGTGGGTAAAAAACATGAGTGCAGCCACCAGAGATCTTGAGGTGTTGCTCCACAGACTTATGACGTGTGTTTGGAAACGGCCACTGGTTCACATAGATCTGAACACGTTTGTCTTTGTGTTTTGAGTCGCTTGGCTAGTCAACTCTGTGTTTTTAACCATACTTGTACACTGGTTTTCGGGCAAAGGAGAGTGTGCCGTGCCGGTGACTGTAGATTGAATTCCCCTGCCATTGCTGCAATGCTGTGTCCTGAGTATCAGTCCTTTGCACCTTAATGGGAAAGAAGCAGGTTCTGAATGCACTTTGTTACTGAGAAAGGCACTTTTGTCAAAGAAACGGGTACTTTGAAACAAACTAAGGCGAATTAGCTTAATATCCCCATCGCAAGTGGTTCCGTTAAGCTTGTTCTCTGGTTTTGTTCAGTTTTTGACGACAAGCTGCCAAAAAAGAAAGATGTATGCGTGTTTCGGGTCTCTTAAGAGAAGTCAGGCGGGTTCAAAAAACGAACATGTTTTGTGACCTTAAAAACATTTTTTTTTAAAGACAAAATAACCCCATGTAACTGATTGCACTTGAAGTTAGGTTTGGTAAAACAAGCTCTAGTGAGTTGTCTATGTTCATGTCTTAATGCAGAGCGGGGGGTGGGGGGTGAGGACGGAGTGTGAGTGTGTGCGCATGGCTGGAGGGTCTCAGGGCAAGCCTGGATAAACAAACTCTATCTTCACCCATCTGTTCACCAGCTCCCTTCATAGCTCCACATATTATCACAGAGAAGAGAACACAGTCAGACGCTTTCAGACCAACTGCACGGCAGTTCAATCATACACAGACAGTCCCTTTTCCAAGTAGTGGCTAACTAACGGTGTGTGTGAGTATACTTGAAACTTCCACACACCCTCAACCATCTTTTCCATAGCTTTTCACTGCTTTGTATTCTGTTGAAATCTTTATTTCCCTGGGATGTTGACTCCTTCTCTTAGAAGAATGCAAATCAATAGTCTGTCAGTATTGATATACACAGATCAAGTAAAAGACAAGGAGGTAGATGAGAGGGGTTGATATGTATAGCCTGACAGCCAGGAGCTCAGGGTATAGTCATGTATATGAATAGGTCTGATGAAAGAAGCCGTAGTCAGGTGATCTGTTAGGGGTTCTAAGTTATCACTCAAGTATATGTAGCCATCAACTTATGTTCTTGGGCCTTAATATTGTGATTTCAAGTTGTATTCCTATTTTATTTCTTTAATCTTGGTTAAGCCAAAGTTACCCTGATTGTACATAGTACACTCTTATAGAGTTCTCCCTGAATTGCTATTCATGTCTTGTATATGATATAAAGGTATGAAAGTAATTGTAAACATATCCAGAATGAGACCACCTCTGACCAAGCCACACGCCAACAAAACCCACCCCCCCGATATGTATGCAGGAAATTGTGTAGAATCAGTTCACATTCTCTTTATTTCCGTGGACTCTAAAATCAATGGTGTAGATGGAATAGCTTCTCTTTTATGTCTTTATGTTCAAATCTTCTTAAAAAGGTGTCCCTACAGCTTCACTTTTTTCTAATCAACTTTATGGCTGTTTTGTGTGTGGGTCGGGGTTTAGGGAGGGTAGGGTATTTTCTGAGTTCGATTAAAGGGGTGTTTTGGTCCGGGATATAAAGCCTGATAGCACTGGAAATAGTGCTTTAGCTGAGACAGCAAGAGTTTGCACTAAAGTCCTTGTCCTACTACTAAAGGAAGGAGGGCGTGAGACCTCAGCAAGGCCCTTGAGTTTCTGTGGGCACAGGGTGTTATACACTCAACTGTCCAACACAGTCCATCCATTCCCCTAACCAACAGACTTAATCATGTACAGGTTCTTCTGAGAAGTGTACCAACATTACTTAACCAAACCAAAAGAGAAAAAGACTTTGATAAGTCGTCACAACATGTTGGATGTATGGGATTTGAATACATCAAAACCTGAAGGTGCTTTGAAAGTTTTAGGATGGTACACACAGAGGAGACTAAACTATTGTAACAGCGAATCTGAAACTACATGTTTGAAATATTGTACACATTCAGGCCATATATATATATATATATGCTGCCTCTGGGAGGTGGTATGACAACCCTCTGAGCAGTGTGTTCAGGGTCTAGATGTATTCAGGTGTCCTTCAGTTAGAGTGAGTGTCCCTGGGACTCTCTGGCCTTGTCTGAGGACTAAGCTTTGTTTAATGGGTCCAGTAGAAGTCTGAGGCTGGGCCTCCGTCTAGCTCCCAGGTGGACATGGGTCATGGGCAAGAACGTGACTTAAAATGGAAGGAATGGAAGAACCTTTCTCTCCCTCATTCTAATTTTAGAGCGCCTTACTCTAACTTCCACATAGTTAGAGTTTAAAATGTGGCTGTAAACCTTTCCATACTCAACATTGGGACGATTGGCAGGTGGGGGACAGAATCAAAAGACAATATATACTAAACTGTCTGGAAGCTGATCTCTAGTGAGCCACACTCTCAATCCAACTCCCACTGTAGTGTTTGACCAAACTACTATGACTTACTTGAATGAATTGGTTATTGTGAGAAGTGTCCCTGTGAGAGAAACGTACAACTGGGTGATGTAATGGTGTAGCTCTCCTCCTTCGTGGCCCTATGCTCCCATTCCTGCTGAGACCTCCCAGCCTCCGCCCCAGACCACCGGTTCTCCAACACGTTACGCTGAGAAGATGTCTCACAGCTCCTTAAAGAGAAGACGTATCGTTGGGGTTAATCCAAAATCCACCAGATGTTTTGTTCCTAATTCACTATGACACAAAATAAAATGTCTGAAAGCATTAAAAACGACAAAACATTTGATAACAATGATAATTGTAATAATCATGGTACAGGAGTGGGTGGTGGTTGGAGGAGTGTGTTTTGTTAGTGGTGCTGCACACCTGAATGTCCAGGCTGGTGAAGCACAGCAAGCTGAGGATGACATATGTAGTATGGCATAATGCACAGCGTGGCACTGGCACTTACACAGCCATCCCTGGGGCCAGAGAGGCTGTTGGCTGGTTGGTTGGCCAGTTTAGGAGTCTCTCTACGTCAGTGGGCTACAATGGTTTGCACAACGTGGGAGTGTCAGGATTGGGGCGGGACGGGACCAAATTGGTCAGCAGCGACGACATGGGAGAGACCAGATCAGGGTTGCGGTGCAATGGTTCAGGTTGCCCCATCTTGTTGTGTTTCACTGGGAATGATATGATGTAGCAAAATTGTGGATGACATAGGGGAGTCACAGAACTGGTGATGGGGAATGTTGATCTATTTTTCTGTGCTTCTAAGTTGGAAAACAACACTGAAATACATTGTGTTCCTGTTTCTGTTCAGTTTGTGGTTTGATTCAGAGTTAACATCTCTTTCTTTGCCTTCCATGTACAATTGGCAAATTGTACCAATGTTTAAAGAAATGGTTTTCAAAACACGGAGTGCGGAAACAGTTGGTTCCCCATTGCCATGTGACTGTGACCCCCCCCCCCCCCCTGTTACTATTGTTAATGTTGATTCAATAGCTTGTCTGTGGGAGGGAGAGTGCTGAGAAGTGTGTGTTAATCAGGTTGAAATGTATAAAAGTAGCTGGGTATAAGAAGCACAGGGGGGGGGGGGGGGGGGGGGTTCTCTCTCCAGACCTTGGTGTCCACTTCTCTACTGACTGGCCTTTGATTACAGATCACAGGCCCTCAGCAGGGGAAGTTAGGTGGGAGAGGGAGAGAGACTTGTGGTTTAAAGTCACCAACCAATTGAGGATACATTCCATAAATTCATACTGTAATTTCCACTTTTGAGTCTTGGCGTGGGGAGACGGAGGGGGTGGAAGGAGAGGAACAGTCAGCGTTTTACAGCCGAGTGTTTCAATCTGTCCGTCCCCCCCTTCTACCACCCCCAGTCTGACAGACAGGCAGTGAGTTGGGCCTCTCCAGACTTGGCCATCCAACTGCCTGTCTGTCTCAGCTTCTGCTATTGTAACAAAGCACTTTGCAAAAGGCCATCCAGAATATTGTGTGCTGTTGTTTTTTGGTTATTACTATTGTTATTATTATTGTTTATATTTTTGTTCTCATTATGGATGATTATTTAAATGCAAAAGCTACATGAAAAAATGAAAACTTGAATATTTGATATTTGGGTTTAGGTCCATTTGAGCTGCCGCCCCACTAGGCCATACATACACTTCTGGCACACACACCGTCTCAGCTGATAGATAGATACTCAGAGTGGAAGGGTAAAGGCAAGGTCTCCCTATCTCCACATACAATCTCAAATATATTTGGAAAACAAGTCATATAATCTCATTGGGAGTTGCATTGCACAGAAACATCCATAACATAAGCTTTATGAGAAGGCGAACTGTGCTGTACTACTTAATGTCAAACATGCAGATTTAAAGCTGTTTTATTTTGTATCCCTCGCATCATTTACACATACTGTAGTAGCCACATATTGATTCTGGTTCATTAATATATGTGGTGTCTATGCCCTACACTGGTGATCCTTGTGTAGTTAAAGTAAATTGCTGGATCTGGTATAAAATAGACACAACCAAATGATTATGCCATTTTTGTCACCTTTGGAGTTAAGGTTTTTTACAGAATCGATTAATTGATTGGCCTTGATAGAGTTTTTTTCTGTCAAATCAAAATTAGTTTCAGCAAAATATAGTATGCAGACATATAGCAGGTGTGAGGGAGACGAGTTGTTATCATTGTAGAATGATTTCTGACTGTAAAAAATGACAATAATCATCCATACTAGTTTAGAACGCTGCTGCACATTTGGGGGAGGCAGATTATTTCCTGTCTGTCAGGCTTGGATGCTAAAAACCCTGTCCTCTTCAGAAAAGTCATTTTCCTTTAACATTGGCTGTTAGTGTCTGTTGGAAGTTATGCGGGATAGGTGGTTTTGGAGATTTGCACTTTTGGCTACGAAAATAAATTGTGTTGTATATGAGACCACTAAATCCATACCATCTAAACCATATAACTTAATTTGTTTCGGTTTTTGTTGTTTTTCTTTTTTAATATATCCAAAAATGTCTGTTGTCCTGGTTTAAAGAAAATAAGATCTTTCTATTAAAAAAAACAATGGTTGCGACTTTGTGTGTGCATGCTCGTGTTTGTTTATAACTAAGAAAAGGCAGAGAATGCATTCAAGTGCAAGTCTCTGGCTATTGTCACGTCAAATGTCAGGCAAATTGTTTCTCTTTTGTTATGCCCACACACTAAAACCACATCAAGTAGCCTTCATAATTATTAATTTCTCATCATATATGATCAAAAACAGTTAAAAGTACTGTAATAGTTTACATACATGTGTACATTTACAATGTCTTACATGTCAATATTTCGTTTAAATCTGTTTCACTTTAAAACGGTCCTACTGACAAATACACAATCATCCAACCTGTTTGTGAATTTCAAATAATTAAGAATATTATAAACTACACATGTACTTAATCTATCAATGTAGTATCAGATAAATTATTACAATATTTTATTCTGGTATGAAGGACTCCCACAACTTTTTTCCACATGCAGTACTTAGGACATCAGTCCCCCCACAAGATGGCAGTATACTTTCTAAAATGACACACGAGTACTAAAACTAGATACCTTAAGTAACTTGCTACTGCACCTGTACTACACACACAAACTGCTGCTTTTCATTCTGCTGGATCCACCACCGCGGAAGCAGACCCAGCCATGCTGAACATTCAAATAATTTACCGTATTTAGCTACTTAAAGCAAAGAAAGAAACACACCACCATTACGTTTTTTGATACTTTCTAACATATTCTGAAGTGAAGTGTGTACTTTGACTCTTAACATGAATTCCTCCCTGTTTGCTATGGTCTTGGACCCTGCAGTGTCCACTAACACTTCTCTTGTCTTTCCGTGCCTGATTCCCTCAGGGTTTCCTGTGGTGAGTGAGCGGGGTCACGTGACAGGTCGTTATCCCGACCCAAACGGCCCCGCTAGGGTACACTTGAGGAAATTCTCGTTAGGAAAAAGACGGTCCTCTCTCCTCTGTGACCCGGAAAGGGCTAAGTGGTCGAAGAGTATGTCAATTCGTTAGTATCCAAACGGAGGGATCCCCACCTCGATAGCCACCTTTCATCGAGCATACTCCTGTTTATCCTACCGCGGAAGTGTTTTGAAATCTGCCACACCCTCTTTGAATCAGCTTTTGTTTTGTCAGAGGAGGAAAAACATGCACACGTTAAAAACAATATGCAACCTATTGTTTTATCTATAAAATGTATTGCACAACTAACTTTGTTTTGAGCACTTTACACATCTATTTGGAATCCACCCATGTAAACATAATTTGCCTAATGACGCTTGAGTGGAGAAGGACCTTCTCATTTCAAGCAAGCGCATTTCCAGCCACGTTCACTCTCCTCGCTGACTGAGGACGAGGAGAGATGATGGAGGAGGTGAGCAATGTATTTGATTAAAGGCCCATGTGGCTATATACACTATATATGCAAAAGTATGTTAACATCCCTTCAATTAGTGTATTTGGCTATTTCAGCCACACCTGTTGCTGACACGTGTATAAAATTGAACACACATCCATGCAATCTCCATAGACAAGCATTTACAGTAGAATGGCCTGTAATGAAGAGCTTAGTGACTTTCAACGTGTCACCGTTATAGGACGCCACCTTTCCAGCAAGTCAGTTCAGCAAATTTGTGACCCGCTTGAGCCTGCCAGGTCAACTGTAAGTGCTGTTATTGTGAAGTGGAAACTTCTAGGAGCAACAACAGCTCAGCTGAGAAGTGGTTGGCCACACAAGCTCACCGAACGGGACAGCCGAGTGCTGAAGCGTGCAGAACGTAAAAAACGTATGTCCTTGGTTGCAACACTCACTACTGAGTATCAAAATGCCTTTGAAAGCAACGTCAGCACAATTGTTTGTCGGGAGCTTCATGAAATAGGTTTCCATGGCCGAGCAGCTGCACACAAGCCTAAGATCACCATGCTCAATGCCAAGCGTCGGCTGAAGTGGTGTAAAGCTCGCCGCCATTGGATTCTGGAGCAGTGGAAACACGTTCTCTGGAGTGATGAAACACGCTTCACCATCTGGCATTCCGACAGACAAATCTGGATTTGGTGGATGTCAGGAGAACGCTACCTGCCCCAATGCTGTAGGGATGGTCCCAGGATTCCCCCAGACGTGACGCTTGACATTCAGGCCAAAGAGTTTAATCTTGGTTTCATCAGACCAGATAATTTTTTAGGTGCCTTTTGGCAAACTCCAAGCGGGCTGTCGTGCTTTTTACTGAGGATCTGGCCACTACCATAAAGGCCTGATTGGTGGAGTGCTGCAGAGATGGTTGTCTTTCTGGAAAATTCTCACATCTCCACAGAGGAACTCTAGAGCTCTGTCAGAGCAACCATTGGGTTTTTGGTCACCTCCCTGACCAATACCCTTCTCCCCCGATTGCTCAGTTTTGCCGGGAGGCCAGCTCTAGGACATGCACTGTGAACTGTGGGACCTTACATAGACAGGTGTGTGCCTTTCCAAATTATATCCAGGCTGTATCACATCCGGTCGTGATTGGGAGTCCCATAGGGCGGCGAACAATTTGGCCCAGCATCGTCCGGGGTAGGCCGTCATTGTAAATAAGAATGTGTCCTTAACTGGCTTGTTTAGTTAAATAAAAAAGTCCAATAAATTGAATTTACCACAGGTGGGCTCCAATCAAGTTGTAGTAACATCTCAAGGATGATCAATGGAAACAGGATGCACTTGAGCTCAATTTCGAGTCTCATAGCAAAGGATCTGAATACTTGTGTATTTTTAATACATTTGCAAAAATATATATATATAACTGTTTTCACTTCGTCATTATGGGGTATTATTTGTAGATTGATGAGGAATTGTTTTTATTTAATCCATTTTAGAATAAGGCTGTAATGTAACAAAATTTGGAAAAAGTCAAGTGGTCTGAATACTTGGCGAATGCATTGTATGCATCCTAGCCTCAGCTCGTGATTTAATACTGTAGGAACATGTCCAAATGTCCACTTATTCTTCATCTTCATTGAGATAACATCTATTTGGGATTTTTGAGTATAATGATGATAGTGTTATTCAGGAATGCTTGAGGCTAACATAATCTATATTAAAACAAAACATGATGAATGGAGAACACTCATAGTAAATTACACTAAAACCCATGCATGAATACAATGAAGTGCAGAATGTCTTTAGGCTTGACACGATTCTAATTCCCACTTTTGAGTCTTGGTGTAGGGAGACGTGGAGGGAGAGGGTCAGTCAACATTTTACATCCGAGTATTTCAATCTGTCTATCAAGGTTGGACGCTAAAAACTCTGTCTTATTCCTGAAAACGTGTTTTCCTTAACAATGGCCGTCAGTGTCTGTTGGAAGAAGCTATAAGGGGATAGGTGGTTTTGGAGATTTGCACTTTTGGCAACAAAAATATATTGTATATGAGACCACTACAAATCCAAATAATTTAAAGTCTAAACCATATAATTCCATTTGTTTCAGTTTTTGTTCTGTTTTATTTTTTTAGTATACTGTATATATATATCCCAAAATGTCTGGCGTCCGGGTTTTAAAAAAATAAGATATTTCTATTATCTAAATTTAGTCACTTTAAAATCGTCCCACTAGAAAATACAGAATCATCCAACATGTTTGTGAATTTAAAATAATTCAGATTAATATAAATTACACATGTACCTAATCTATCAATGTAGTATCAGAGAAATGATTACTATATTTTATTCTGGTGTGAAGAGCTCTCACCTCAACTAGTTTCCAAATGCAGTACTCAGGGCATCAGTCCCACCACAAGATGGCAGTATACTTTCTATAATGACACACATGAGTACCAAAACTTTCGCTCGATCCCAGTACTTGCTACTGCATACACGAACATGCTGCTTTTCATTCTGCTGGATCCACCACAACGGAAGGAGGTCCAGCCATGCTGAACATTCAAATACAGTACTGTATTTTTACCCACTTAAGCAAATACATAAACACACCACCATTATGTTTTTGGATGCTTTGTATTCTTACATTCTGAAGTGTGTGCACTTTGACTCTTGTTTAACATTCATTCCTCCCTGTTTGCTAATGTCTTGGACTCCGCCATGTCCGCTTACACAGTCCTGCTGTCTGTCCTCTGTCTTTGTGTGTCTGTCTGTGTCTGATTCCCTCAGGCTGTCCTGTGGTGTGAGCGGGTTACGTGACAGCTCATTAACCCCACCCTAACAGCCCCAATCCAGTCCCCAGGCCCAGCTAAGCCCGGCCCTGCCCACCACACACACACACACACTAACACACATCTAATATTCCATTAATGACAGTTAAGCAGACTAAAACCTTGTTCACACTGCAGGCCTTACTGCTCAAATCAGTTTTGTTTTTCAAATCCATTTTGGAATACTGACTGTCCAAACTGCAAGTTACAAGTGACCAAATCGGATTTGTGTGTATTCAGACAGCAGTCATTTGCTGGCATGGCTTCACAAGTTGTCATAGCTACGAAGGGTGGACAGTGGTGTAGGCTGATTGGTGGTGATGCTCATGGTTCCTATCACTCAGAAGTTATGCAGCAAGCTAAGGTGACAACAATACCTGCCATGGATGTTTCCCAGTTGCTTTGAATGTTCAAAATCAAAGTGTCAGAACACCTTTTAAAGCCTTAAAGGATAAGGAGTCATTTTTGGCTAGCCTCAGCAGTCAACTGGGTAGGTAGCTGTTCAGCTTTCTAGGACATTCGCTCATTTGTTTGTAAACAATTGTCAAGCTAGTTTAGCTACCACATGTTCTTGTCAAACTGTCAACAGAGTAGCAAGCAACAAGATATACCAAGTAACAGTCTAAAAACCACTTCAGAGCAAATAAATCAGATTTGACCGTTCAGACACAAGTCGCATGGCCAGAAATCAGATATGTATTAGAATTCAAACCACCTTCGAAGGTGGTTTGAAATGTGGCTTCAAATATCCGATTCCATGTGCTTTTTGGCTGTTCAGACTGCAGGAAAAAGAACATACTCCCCAAAAATTGGATTGGAGTCATTCAAACCAATGTGAACAAGGCTTAAGAGCCCACTGTGCGAATGTGTGAGTGTGAGTGCGTTTGCATTCTCTTGTGTTATTCATGTGGATATACAGTATATGCTTCCTAGCTTTAGCCCATGATGTCATACTTTTTATTTGATTTCCTACATACTGTATTGGTCATGTACATAGAATTATACAGTGGGGAGAACAAGTATTTGATACACTGCCGATTTTGCAGGTTTTCCTACTTACAAAGCATGTAGAGGTCTGTAATTTTTATCATAGGTACACTTCAACTGTGAGAGACGGAATCTAAAACAAAAATCCAGAAAATCACATTGTATGATTTTTAAGTAATTCCTTTGCATTTTATTGCATGACATAAGTATTTGATACATCAGAAAAGCAGAACTTAATATTTGGTACAGAAACCTTTGTTTGCAATTACAGAGATCATACGTTTCCTGTAGTTCTTGACCAGGTTTGCACACACTGCAGCAGGGATTTTGGCCCACTCCTCCATACAGACCTTCTCCAGATCCTTCAGGTTTCGGGGCTGTCGCTGGGCAATACGGAATTTCAGCTCCCTCCAAAGATTTTCTATTGGATTCAGGTCTGGAGACTGGCTAGACCACTCCAGGACCTTGAGATGCTTCTTACGGAGCCACTCCTTAGTTGCCCTGGCTGTGTGTTTCGGGTCGTTGTCATGCTGGAAGACCCAGCCACGACCCATCTTCAATGCTCTTACTGAGGGAAGGAGGTTGTTGGCCAAGATCTCGCGATACATGGCCCCATCCATCCTCCCCTCAATACGGTGCAGTCGTCCTGTACCCTTTGCAGAAAAGCAGCCCCAAAGAATGATGTTTCCACCTCCATGCTTCACGTTTGGGATGGGTTCTTGGGGTTGTACTCATCCTTCTTCTTCCTCCAAACACAGCGAGTGGAGTTTAGACCAAAAAGTTATATTTTTGTCTCATCAGACCACATGACCTTCTCCCATTCCTCCTCTGGATCATCCAGATGGTCATTGGCAAACTTCAGACGGGCCTGGACATGCGCTGGCTTGAGCAGGGGGACCTTGCGTGCGCTGCAGGATTTTAATCCATGACGGCGTAGTGTGTTACTAATGGTTTTCTTTGAGACTGTGGTCCCAGCTCTCTTCAGGTCATTGACCAGGTCCTGCCGTGTAGTTCTGGGCTGATCCCTCACCTTCCTCATGATCATTGATGCCCCACGAGGTGATATCTTGCATGGAGCCCCAGACCGAGGGTGATTGACCGTCATCTTGAACTTCTTCCATTTTCTAATAATTGCGCCAACAGTTGTTGCCTTCTCACCAAGCTGCTTGCCTATTGTCCTGTAGCCCATCCCAGCCTTGTGCAGGTCTACAATTTTATCCCTGATGTCCTTACACAGCTCTCTGGTCTTGGCCATTGTGGAGAGGTTGGAGTCTGTTTGATTGAGCGTGTGGACAGGTGTCTTTTATACAGGTAACGAGTTCAAACATGTGCAGTTAATACAGGTAATGAGTGGAGAACAGGAGGGCTTCTTAAAGAAAAACTAACAGGTCTGTGAGAGCCAGAATTCTTACTGGTTGGTAGGTGTTCAAATACTTATGTCATGCAATAAAATGCAAATTAATTACTTAAAAATCATACAATGTGATTTTCTGGATTTTTGTTTTAGATTCCGTCTCTCACAGTTGAAGTGTACCTATGATAAAAATTACAGACCTCTACATGCTTTGTAAGTAGGAAAACCTGCAAAATCGGCAGTGTATCAAATACTTGTTCTCCCCACTGTAGATGTTAGCAGGTAGCCTAGTGGTTAGAGCATTGGGCCAGTAACTGAAAGGTTGCTGGATCGAATCCCCGAGCTGACAAGGTAAAAATCTGTCATTCTGCCCCTGAGCAAGGCAGTTAACCCACTGTTCCCCGGGCGCCGAAGACGTGGATGTCGATTATGGCAGCCCCCACACCTCTATGATTCCTATGATTACAAAACAATACATACATAATCCAAAAAGTAACAAAAAATAAATGAAGAAATATCAGAAAGAGCAATATCAGAACGAGCAATGTCATAGTATGTTATATAAATGTATATATGGGGTGTATGGACAGTATATGAGTAGAAAAGGTATGTGCAGCAGTAGTTATATTGGATGAGCCAAGACTAGAATACAGTATAAACATATGAAGTTGGCAAAACAGTATGTAAACATTATTAAAGTGACCAGTGTTCAATGACTATGTACATAGAGCCGCAGTCTCTAAAGTTCTGGCTAGTGACAGTGTCTAAGTTTCAGGGCATTGCACTGGGCGGAGGCCGGCTAGTGATGACTGTTTACCAGTCTGATGACCTGGAGATTGAAGCTGTTTAACAGTCGATAAGTGCATCGACGACGTCGTCGCCTCAGTGACCGTACGTACATATCCCAACCAGAAGCCATGGATTACAGGCAACATCCGCAACGAGCTAAAGGCTAGAGCTGCCGCTTTCAAGGAGTGGGACACTAATCCGGACACTTATAAGAAATCCCGCTATGCCCTCAGACAAACCATCAAACAGGAAAAGCGTAAATACAGCGTTAAGATTGAATCCTACCACACCAGCACTGATGCTCGTCGGATGTGGCAGGGCTTGCAAACTATTACGCAGTACAAAGGGAAACTCAGCCGCGAGCTGCCCAGTGACGCAAGCCTACCAGATGGGCTAAATGCCTTTTATGCTCACTTCGAGGGAAGCAACACTGAAGCATGCATGAGAGCTCTAGCTGTTCTGGACGACTGTGTGACCGTGCTCTCCGTAGCCGATGTAAGCAAGACCTTTAAACAGGTCAACATTCTCAAGGCCGCAGACGGATTACCATGACGTGTACTCAGAGCATGCGAGGACCAACTGGCAAGTGTCTTCACTGACATTTTCAACCTCTCCCTAAGAGTCTGTAATACCTACATGTTTCAAGCAGACCACCATATAGTCCCTGTGCCCAAGAAAGCAAAGGTAACCTGCCTAAATGACTACCGATCCGTAGCACTCACGTCAGTAGCCATGAAGTGCTTTGAAAGGCTGGTCATGGCTCACATCAACACCATCACCCCTGAAATGCTAGACCCACTCCAATTCGCATAACGCCCCAAAAGATCCACAGATGACACAATCTCAATCGCACTCCACACTGCCCTTTCCCACCTGGACAAAAGGAACACCTATGTGAGAATGCTGATCATTGACTACAGCTCAGTGTTCAACACCAAGGTACCCCCAAAGCTTATCACTAAGCTAAGGACCCTGGGACTAAACACCTCCCTCTGCAACTGGATACCGGACATCCTGACGGGCTGCCCCCAGGTGGTAAGGGTAGGCAACAACCCATCTGCCACGCTGATCCTCAACATGGGGGCCCCTCATGGGTGCGTGCTTAGTTCCCTCCTGTACTCCCTGTTCACCCACGACTGCGTGGCCAACACCATCATTAAGTTTGCTGATGACACAACGGTGGTAGGCCTGATCACCGACAACGGTGAGACAGCCTATAGGGAGGAGGTCAGAGACCTGGCAGTGTGGTGCCAGGACAACAATCTCTCCCTCAACGTAAGCAAGACAAAGGTGATGACCATGGACTACGGGAAAAGGAGGACTGAGTTTCACATCACCAACAAACTATCATGGTCCAAACACACCAGGAAAGTCGTGAAGAGGGCAAGAGAATGCCTTTTCCCCCTCAGGAGACTGAAAAGATTTGGCTTGGTTCCCCAGATCCTCGAAAAGTTATACAGCTGCACCATTGAGAGTATCCTGACCAGTTGCATCACCACCTGGTATGGCAACTGCTCGGCATCCAACCGTACGGCGCTACAGAGGGTAGTGCGTACGGCCCAGTACATTACTGGGGCCAAGCTTCCTGCCATCCAGGACCTATATACTAGGTGGTGTCAGAGGAAGGCCCAAAAAATGGTCAAAGACTCAAGTCATCGACTGTTCTCTCTGCTACCGCACAGCAAGCGTTACTGGAGCGCTAAGTCTAGGTCCAAAAGGCTCCATAACAGCTTCTACCCCCAAGCCACAAGACTGCTTAACAATTAATCAAATGGCCACCTGGACTATTTGCATTGACACACCCCCCCCCCTTTGTATTTACACTGCTGCTACTCACTGTTTATTATCTATGCATAGTCACTTTACCCCTACCTACATGTACAAATTACCTTGACAATCCTGTACCCCCGCACATTGACTCGGTACCGGTACCCACTTTATATAGCCTAATTAATGTTATTTTATTGTGTTACTTTATATTATACTTTTTTTATTACGTTTTTTGACTTTAGTTCATTTAGTAAACATTTTCTTAACTCTATTTTCTTAACTGCATTACTGGTTAAGGGCTTGTAATTAAGCATTTCACAGTAAGTTCTACACCTGTTTTATTCGGCGCATGTGACAAATAAAAATTGATTTGATCAAGTGCACGGTCTGGATGCTCTATATTATTCACATTAGACCAACAAATATTTTTGGTATCTTCAACATAACAATTAGTACCAAAGGTTTTGTATTATCTCTTAAAATCTATTTTAGGCCCAGCCTTTGGAACTTTATTATGGTTAGTACATCCAATGGGTATGGATACAACTTCAGAGCAGAATTCTGCAGCATTGGTAAAATTGTGATCAATACATGTGGATGATATACTTCCTGTACTGTTTGTAAACACCCTGATAGGTTGATTAATAACCTGAACCAGATTACAGGCACTGGTTACAGTGAGCAGCTTCCTCTTGAGGGGACAGCTTGATGAAAACCAGTCACCTAGAAAATAGACCTCTCTGTTAACATCACACACATTATCAAGCATTGCATACATATTATCCAGATAATGAATGTTAGCACTTGGTGGCCTATAGCAGCACCCCCAAAGAAGAGGCTTTAGATGAGGTAGGTGAACCTGCAACCATAACACTTCAACAGCATTAGGCATGAGATTCTCTCTAAACTGTACAGGAATATGGCTCTGAACATGTACAGCAACACCTCCACCATAGGCATTCCTGTGTCTTCTGTAGATGTTATATATAGAGTCGGTACCCCTTTTGCTGCTATAACAGCCTCCACTCTTCTGGGAAGGCTTTCCACTAGATGTTGGAACATTGCTGCGGGGACTTGCTTTCATTCAGCCACAAGAGCATTAGTTAGGTCGGGCGCTGATGTTGGGCGATTAGGCCTGGCTCGCAGTAGGCATTCCAATTCATCCCAAAGGTGTTCGATGGGGTTGAGGTCAGGGCTCTGTGCTGGCCAGTCAAGTTCTTCCACACCAATCTCAACAAACCATTTCTGTATGGACCTCGCTTTGTGCACAAGGGCATTGTCATGCTGAAACAGGAAAGGGCCTTCCCCAAACTTTTGCCACAAAGTTGGAAGCAAAGAATCGTTTAGAATGTCATTGGATTCTGTAGCTTTGAGATTTCCTTTCACTGGAACTAAGGGGCCTAGCCCGAACTATGGAAAACAGCCCCCAGACCATTATTCCTCCTCCACCAAACATTACAGTTGGCACTATGCATTTTGGCAGGTAGCGTTCTCCTGGCATCCACCAAACCCAGATTTGGCGGATGCCAGGAGACAGCTCTAGCAGGGCTGTGACGAACTGACTTGTTGGAAAGGTGGCATCCTATGACGGTACCATGTTGAAAGTCACTGAGCTCTTCATTACAGGTCATTCTACTGCCAATATTTGTTTATGGAGATTGCATGGCTGTGTTCTCAATTGTATACACCTGTCAGCAACGGGTGTGGCTGAAATATCCGAATCCACTTATTTGAAGGGATGTCCACATACTGTTGGCCATGTCCCCACTCTCTCTGGCAATCTAAGTGAGTCTCTGAGATGGCAAATACAGTATATCAATGTTATCTGATGTTAGGAAGTTACTGATTTCTTAAACCTCATTTCTGAGGTTACATATATTAATATGGGCTATTTTTAGCCCTTTCCTGGGTAACTTATTGGAGATAGACATAATATGGGAAAAAAGAATAAAAAACATAATATGGGAAAAAAGAATAAAAAACACACAAAGCATGACAAGAACATTTTCCAGGTAATAGTCAATCAGGCACTTGTGAGTGTCAGTTGGTGTATGTCTGTGTGTGTGATGTGGGGCTGAAGCTACTGACCCGGAAGCTAGGCTCCTTCACTCCTCCCTGTCTTTTGTGAGGGAGGGTGGACAATGAGCCTGTCTTAGTGGATGTAAGCAATGTCCCCACTCTCTCTGACAGCCTTTATGGCTGGGATAAGTTATTTCCTCTTCTGGCTCACAGTAGTCTTCTTTAACCTTTCTAGCCCCGGGGTTCCGCTAGCGGAACACCCACAACATTCCACTGAAAAGGCAGCGCGCGAAATTCAAAAATATTTTTTTCGAAATATTTAACTTTCACACATTAACAAGTCCAATACAGCAAATGAAAGAAAAACATCTTGTTAATCTACCCATGGTGTCCGATTTCAAAAATGATTTACAGTGAAAGCACAACATATGATTATGTTAGGTCAGAGCCAAGTCAAAAACACACACAGCCATTTTTTCAGCCAACAATAGGAGTTAGAAAAAGCAGAAATATAGTTAAAATGAATCACTAACCTTCGATTATCTTCATCAGATGACAGTCATAGGACATCATGTTATCATGTATTGTGTGTTTTGTTCGATAATGTGCATATATATATTAAAACAAATCTCAGTTTACATTGGCCGTTACGTGCAGTAATGTTTTGATTCCAAAACATCCGGTGATTTTGCAGAAATACTCATAATAAACATTGATAAAAGATGCAAGTGTTGTTCACAAAATTAAAGATAAACTTATCCTCTATGCAACCGCTGTGTCAGATTTCAAAATAAACTTTACGGAAAAATAATTATCTGAGAACGGCGCTCAGAGCACAATCCAGCCAAAGAAATAGTCGCCATTTTGGCGTCAACAGAAGCTACAAAAACACTATAAATATGCACTTACCTTCGAATAACTTCATCAGAAGGCACTCCCAGGATTCCCAGTTCGACAGAAATGACTGAAAAGTTCCATAAAGCCCATCATTTAGCCACTTGTTGTTAGCATGTTCAGCCCACGAATCCATTTTCATTACGCACGAGCAATCCCTCCAGACAAAAACTCAAAAAGTTCCGTTACAGGTCGTAAAAACAAGTCAAATGATGTATGCAATCCATATTTAGGATGTGTTTAACATTAATCATCAATAAGGATCCAACCGGAGAATTTCATTGTCTGAAGAAAGAGCATTGGAACGAGAGCACTCTCTCTCGCGTGCAAAACGAGACTGAGATTTCTGACGACCACTCACTAAAATAGCTCCTATGAGCCCCTCCTTTATAGTAGAATCATATAACTAAAATCTAAAGACGGTGACATCTAGTGGAAGCCCTAGGAAGTGTTTGCTTATCAATAACTAGAAGGGGTATCATTTGGCACTGTTTTGAAAATCGAGTTCTCACTTCCTGTGTGGAAGTCTTCTCAGGTTTTTGTCTGCCAAATGAGTTCTGTTCTACTTACAGACATAATTCAAACAGTTTTAGAAACTTCCGAGTGTTTATACAATAGTCTATACAATAGTAATAATAATGTGCATGTATTACCTTCTGGGGCAGAGTAGGAGGAAATTCCGTTTGGGAACGCAATTCGTTCAAAGTGGAAACACTGCCCCCTGTCCATAACAGGTTTTAATAAGGAAGATGGTTCCTCTGAAGTTCTTGGCTCTCTCCAGAACAGCCATCTTGTCCTTAAACTTTTGGAACTTGACCCCTATCAGCCTGAGTCTGTCACCGTTTCAGTGATCCTTTTTTAAATGTTATCCTCAGACTTGCTCAGTTCTCATGTGAGGACTCTGGTATGCCATCCACAATGATGTTATTCCTCCTGCATTGCCCCTCTAGATAGTCTGTTTTCCCAGTAATCTGTAATAATAATTCACAGATAGTGCCGTCATCTCACGTGGACTTATAGTTTCTTGTCATTTTGCTGCAGGTCTCTTTCAGGACATCCACCTCCCTCTGTGAGAACTGCAAATTGTTCTTAACAACCTCTTAAGGATCAGCCCCTTTTTTTCCATTTCCGCCTAAAATGACATACCCAAATCTAACTGCCTGTAGCTCAGGACCTGAAGCAAGGATATGCATATTCTTGGTACCATTTGAAAGGAAACACTGAAGTTTGTGTAAATGTGAAATTAATGTAGGAGAATATAACACATTAGATCTGGTCAGATTGTCCGTTCTTTTATTAGTTTAGTCCATCGGTATTTGGACAAAGCTCTTGAAGCTATTTAGCTGTTGTTGTAACAACTGGTTGTAGAACCCTTTTTGTTCATTTAAAAGATCCTTCACCTGTGATAGAGAAACACATTACTCCCACCGGCTTTGGCTTTGGATTACATGGTAGCAATGTAGGCTAACACTGGTAGTAAGCATTTCACTGTTAGTCCAGACCTGTTGTTTATGAAGCATGTGACGAATAGAATTTGATTTCATTTTACTCCATGCAGTTCCAGACAGGGCAGGTCGCAGCGCAGATGGAAACAGCAACAAACAGCAGGGATTTAAACAGCCACAAGCACAGGACAATTAGCAGTACCAGTCACAAGGGCTAATCGCATTGTGGGCTGTGTTCAAGCTTTCAAGAAAACCTTGCTAGCTTGATAGCTAGTTAGCAGCTAGGCTAGCTGCTATGCCAAGCAGATCTTCAGACTTTTGGTTTGCAGGATCCCTGGACAGATCGTAGCGATCCCAGCAACTGATGCTAACCGTGTCATGGGATCCAAATGTAAAAGCTCATGACTATAACGAAGTGCAGAATGTCTTTAGGCTTGACACGATTAAGAAATGAGTAAGGTATCTCCGACACAATAGGATATGGTGTTATTTTCCATGTTCAGGCCCATGTGTTATAGTCTAAACATACTGGATAAGAGGCATAGCAACACTGGGGGGTAAGAAATGCCTGGGAGCTGTTGTCTAGCGTCTCTGGTGACACCACTTTGAGTGTGCGCACGTGTACGTGCATATGTGTGTGTGCGCTGGTGTGCGTTTGTGTTTCGTCTTCATTATGACCCGAGGTAGTTGGGCTCCCTGGTGTTTTTACAATGAACACTTAGAAATGTTGTTCATTTACAGAGAAACAGGGAAACCTGCTATCTTCATTTTCCTCATAGACACTTTGTTCTGTGGCCATACAAATTCCCCGTCCTTTACATGTGGTTGAACATGATACAGTCAGCACTGTTCTAAGTTCTTTCAGATATGTATCTCTGTGATATACATGCCCAGACAGTTTTCCTCTCAGGGTATACTTTTTTCAGATCAGGTGCCTAACTCCTCAATATAACAATAATTAGGCGCTGCAGAAGACATATGTTCTTTCTTATGTTGATCAGGGACATTGATCCTTAACCCCTGCACCCTGCCGCCCAGCTCCACGTCCACCCCCACTCTGCCCAACTCCCACCAGGAAACATTCTGGGGGACGGGAGAGGCTTGGAGCCTCGCCTCTGGCCATTCCCTTCCCTAGAGGAGAGGACTGAGGTGCCTTTAAACCACTGCGGCAAAAACCCCACCAAAACTCTGCAGTCATTAATATGCAAAAATGCAAATGAGGAGGTAATTAAGAGCCTGAGCTCTCTGGAGGCTCTTTGATTGCTAATTAATTCTAATCTGCAAAGAAAGGGGGGAGGGGATACAAAAAGTATGAACTAATATAGAGAACCAACGAAAAGAGGGCCCAATACCTGAATTACTTACATTCATTTAACTTTATAAATCAGTTATTACCTGGGGTCATACACTTGAGAATTATTTCTGATATTTTATCCAATAACAAAATGGTACATAGAGGTTACAACATTTTTGGGAGAATAGCAAAATGTACTTGATCAAAGAAAGATAAACTAAGGGCTCTATTCAATCCGTATCGCAGAAGTTCAGCATTACAGCGTAATTGAAATTTAAAGGCAATGTTCCCATGTTAGCGGAGACTGGATTCACAGTAAACGCTGAATATGTTGGCTCGATCGAAAATTACCTTTACATTTCTATTGTGCAATCTGTAACTCTTCAGTGATAGACTAAATATAGCCCTAAGCATTTTTGTTATATTTTGCTGATGTAATTTTAACCTAAACAAAGGTCATGTTTTGAACTGAAAAGGTTGTGTTCAACAATAGAGTATCAGTATGGTGTGTTTGTAATGGGAGAACAATAGACATAGTTAAGCGGATCCGAATACACTGGCAAACACAGTTATGACCTGACGTGTGTCAGGGAGAAAACAAAAAAAGGTCAGGTATCTTGTCAGAATGTGTTCTACTGCTGCAGCAGCTGTGTTGTGGAGTAGAGGAGATGTCATTTCATCACTTTTGTGAGCAATAATACCCCCCACTTCCACTTTCTCGCTTTAACACACACACACACACACACACACACACACACACACACACACACACACACACACACACACACACACACACACACACACACACACACATAGGCACTCACACATAGGCACTCACACATAGGCACTCACACATAGGCACACACACATAGGCACACACACACACACACACACACACACACACACACACACACACACACACACACACACACACACACATAGGCACTCACACAGGCACTCACACAGACACACACACACTGCTGTTATTGTTGTTCCTGTGCTCCCAGGACACCAACAATCTCTGTCTCCCTCCCCCACTCGCTCCCATCCATCTCCCTTTCTCTCCTTCTTTTCCTCCTTCTGTCCTCTCCCTGACATGCCTGCTACAATTGATTTTAAGTCAATTCAAACCTTGATCTGATTGTAATTATATGACTTTGCCTTCCTACACCTCCTACTCAGTATCTGACTATTTATTACATTATATTTACAAAATGTCAAGAGACCAAAGATTGGGCAGTGTTGATATTGCCAGGGACCTCTCTTTCTCTCTCAAACCAGTTATATTTCTCCCTCTTTCATTACACTGCCACATTTTTGCTCTCCTTCTTGCTCTTGCTCATGCGACTGCAAGTCTGCTCCGTGGTGGGGTTCTGATGTGCCTGCCTGGTTTTGTAAACAGGAAGCCAGTGTTCTGTTAACTGTACCTGAAGGCGTGGGTGGCAGAACAGGGGCTACCCTAGAAACTACTGAGCAATAATGGGATTCCAAGATGGCAGAAGGGGTGACATAGAAATCACAAGAGAAATACAGTGGTCAGGAAACCACCTCATCTGAAAACGGGGAGGGCAATGGGGTTTGTGTTTTTTGTAAATACACTGTTGATTTGTTTTTGTCTGTGACATTCAACATTGTGTTCAATTTAGCTCTGGGATGTCTGTGAGATACATTTTAAGGTCAATCCACAAAACAAATGTTCTGCTCTATGGAGCTCTGCCCCAGTATTTTATTAGAAATAAAATATATAACACATTTGTGTTCACATGAGGGTTCTTTGTGTACCATGAGGTTACATTATGTACCAACTATTTTAATTTGAGGTGTCTTCACATCACATTCAATGTTAACCTTGTGTGTTTCCCCATAGCTAGCTGACCTTGTAGTTTTTTAAACACTTGCTCTTCTCTGTGCACCTTGCTGGTATTACACAGGTGGGAGTCTGAGTTTGGACAGTTTCGGCTCTGTGGGGTTCTGTTTACCATGAACACAGAGAGCACAACAGATAGGTCCCTCTCTCCTCCCCTTCCTTCTGCAGAGATAGACTCAGAACACGGGCACCCAGCCAACGCTATCAATCTATATAACCTGCTACCATCCGCCCTTTCATTGGAGCATGGCTTTCAAGGGGTACCAAATTATGAATCATCCCCAAAATAGGTACGGTTTATTCTCTAAACACACGTGTTGTGGATCAAATACTTTTTTATGTCTGGTTAATTACATTTTTGCAAGTGATTGTCATGAGACTGTAATAAGTTGCAGTGATGGGAGGAGCTAGAGTTTGAGGGGTTGTCGCCTTTGGCCTAGTTTCTTGTGTGATCAGAACCCTATGCACCTCTGCCCTTCCCCCACACCCAAACCAAAGCCTCTACCGTTTCGCAGCCATTGGCTGTGAGGCACTCAGTGTGTAAGGTAGTGAGCAGCTTGTCTCACTGCTGTGTGATATAACCAGGTGATGTGGTTTGCATGAGTGGCTTCCTATAGACTGAACAGAGAGGATGCTGGGGAAGAGGGCTGGATGTGACAAAAGATGTAAGAGACTGTTGAGACAGGTAGCACCAAACCACAGAACATAAAAAGGAAAGGTAAATGCTACCATGTGTTCAGTGTAAAATGGAACAAAGAACAGTGGCATCCTAATATTTATATATTTCTTAATTCCATTATTTTACTTTTAGATATGTGTGTATTGTTGTGAATGGTTAGATATTACTGCACTGCTGGTGCTAGGAACACAAGCATTTCGCTACACCCGCAATAACATCTGCTAAATATGTATATGCGACCAATAAAATTTGATTTGATACAGTGCTTCATTCCATGTTGTCCCAGGAGTGGATAATTCCCCTATCTTTATTTGTTTCTGTACTGTAATATTTCTAAAATGGCATAATTAGTACACTTAGTACACACTTATTACTTACATGAATTGATCAATATTCAAAGATTCATACACGTATTAATATTTGATACATGTGCACAAATATATGACCGATTAGCACCAATGTGCAAGACATATGCAAATGTTCCATGTGCATCTGTCGTTAATTACAGAGAGGAGGCGGGGAATGGCTTGAAGGAAGTTATGGGGGCAAATAAGGCAGTCTCCCTCTCCAAATACATTCTATGTGGTCTATCTATTGTACTATTAATTTATTTTAAAATTGTATATTATATACTGGATATTTTGGTATCCATTTTTTCTTACAGTGACAATGATATGATGATAATAATCTGGGACTGTCGTGATACCATTATATAACCTATTACTCATAAACAACTCACTGCAATATGAGTGATGGTTAAATTATGTGATTTAAAATCATGCTGCTCTATTTCTCTGCAACACACAATATTGATAAAACATTTATAGGTACTCTTGACAAAAATGTATACTCCATGTACAATTCTATGCAATGCCCCTTCCATTCCACCTATAATTCTTGGAGTTCACTGTCCACTCTCAATATTCTATGAATTCACGTTTATTATCTGTTAGTTGACGGTTCTCAGATATTGTTTTTTTTATTCCACCCCCTCCCTCTTCACTCTGGCTGCCCTTGTACATGCTCTCCGTGTCAGGCCCAGCTGTTACTACAAACTACTTGGAGGGCTTACAAATCTCATTGTTAACACTGACAACAGCACTATTCTTACCCAGGGCCCAATACTGGAAAAATATATTTTTTTCTGGCAATTCATTTTCAAACAGATGTTTCCATCTGTTAGAATTTTTCTTTTTGATTAATAGATACCTTAAGACAGGATTGTTCAAGTGGTTGTCAAATAAGTGAGTCAGATGTTCTTTGACAGCGGGATAAAAAAAAAAATCCTGTCTTCTGTCAATGTGTTCAGTGTGTTAGTAAAGGTATTTATGACCCATATGTGCATTTTTTCTAGGCAATAACCCTACTACATTCCACAGACTGTCTCTGGGACTAATTAATGCAGACTGTGCTGCCGAGGCTCTCCTACCCAGGGGACACACATGATTATTTACCTATATCTCCTATTGGCAGCCCATCCCTCTTTCTCTGAATGGAGAGTTAGATATTTGGTTAACGCCTTTAATAATTTACATACAAAATCTTTGCTTTCTAACTGCCCTGTTTGGTCACAACTTATACCATAAACACAGATAGTCGTCATCAGTTATGGTCATCCATATGATACCCACCCTGAATTCATTAATGGTGGTCATAGCATTCCTTGGCATAGCAAGTGCTATGCCAAGGTTTAAGGCAGCGGCTCTCACATATACTGAACAAAAATATAAATGCAACAATTTCAACGATTTTACTGAGTTACAGGTCATATAAGGAAATCAGTCAATTGAAATAAATTCATTAGGCCCTAATCTATGGATTTCACATGACTGGGCAGGGGCACAGCCGTGGGTGGGCCTGGGAGGGTGTAGGCCCACACACTTGGGAGCCAGGCCCAGCCAATCAGAATGAGTTTTTCCACACAAAAGGGCTTTATTACAGACAGAAATATTCCTCAGTTTCATCAGCTGTTCGGGTGGCTGGTTTCAAACGATCCCGCAGGTGAAGAAGCCGGATGTGGAGGTCCTGGACAAGCGTGATTACACGTGGTCTGCGGTTGTGAGGCAGGTTGGATGTACTGACAAATTTTCTAAAATGACGTTGGAGGCAGCTTATGGTAGAGAAATTAACATTCAATTCTCTGGCAACAACTCTGGCGGACATTCCTGCAGTCAGCATGCCAATTGCACGCTCCCTCAAAACTTGATACATCTGTGGCATTGTGTTGTGTGACAAACCTGCACATTTTAGAGTGGCTTTGTGTGCACAAAATTGGAGAGAAATAAGCTTTTTGTGGGTACAGAACATTTCTGGGATCTTTTATTTCAGCTCATGAAACATGGGACAAACACTTTACATGTTGTGTTTTATGTATTTGTTCAGTAGAAATTATAAAACTGACATTAGAATAACATAAAACCTGCCTCCCAAGTGGCACAGTGGTCTAAGGCATTGCATCATAGTGCTAGCTGTGCCACTAGAGATCCTGGTTCGAGTCCAGGCTCTGTCGCAGCCAGCCGCGACTGGGAGACCCATGGGGCGGTGCACAATTGGCCTAGCTTCGTCCGGGTTAGGGGAGGGCCGGCCGGGATGTTCTTGTCCCATCGCGCTCTACTGGTGGGCTGGGTGCAATGCACGCTGACACGGTCACCAGGTGTACGGTGTTTCCTCCGACACATTGGTGCGCCTGGTTTCCGGGTTAAGCGGGCATTGTGTTAAGAAGCAGTGCAGCTTGGCTGGTTTGTGTTTCGGAGGACGCACGGCTCTCGACCTGCGCCTCTCCCGAGTCCATGTGGGAATTGCAGCGATGAGACAAGACTGTAACTACCAATTGGGGAGAAAAAGGGGTAAAAGGAAAAAAAGAATAACATCATAGTGCTAGCCGTCAGAAAGACATGCTATATGAAGAATATAAGCTGTCTATAACATATGCGGTCCACTTAGTTTGCAAATATTTTGCCCTTTGTCAGGGGAGGTGAAGATTATTAAAACCATTGAATCATTCGAAGGATCTTTGTGGTAATTTATGGAAAATACAAACTATCAAGCTATTAACTCATAGTTTTTCTCTTTTCTCTTTCTCTTAATCAGTCAATTGAATGGAACCACTATGTCCCCCGACCCACCCCTGACTCAGTCTCCAGTATCTATGCTGCATTAGTCTATGTGCCGGGAGGCTAGGGTCAGTCTGTTATTTCTGGTGTAATTCTCCTGTCTTATCTGGTGTCCTGTGTGAATTTAAGTATGCTTCCTCTAATTCTCTCTCCCTCCCCTCCCGGAGGACCTGAGCCTTAGGATCATGCCTCAGGACTACCTGGCCTGATGACTCCTGGCTATAACCAGTCCACCTGGTCATGCTGCTGCTCCAGTTTCAACTGTTCTGCCTGCGGGTAGGGAACCCTGACCTGTTCACCGGACGTGCTACCTTGTCCAGGACCTGCTGTTTTCGACTCTCTCTCTCTCTACCGCACCTGCTGTCTTGACCTCTGAATGCTTGACTATGAAAAGCAAACTGACATTTACTCCTGAGGTACTGACCTGTTGCACCCTCTACAACCACTGTGATCATCTTGAAGAACAATCTGACCTTAAATGGCCATGTACTTTTATCATCTCCACCCGGCACAGCCAGAAGATAACTTTCTACCCCTCAGAGCCTGGTTCCTCTCTAGGTTTCTTCCTAGGTTCCTGCCTTTATAGGGAGTTTTTCCTAGCCACGGTGCTTTTACATCTGCGTTGCTTGCTGTTTGGGGTTTTAGGCTGGGTTTCTGTACAGCACTTTGTGTCATCTGCTGATGTAAAAAGGGCTTTATAAATACATTTGATTGATTGATTGATTAATCACTATGGATATCGTCATCAAACAAACTTAGACCTCGCTATGTGCTCTCCCTCTCTCAACACATGTTTTTTTTTCTCTCTCTCTCTCTCTCTCTGCAGCCAGACCTCTCCCCTCCCCCCACATTCATGCTCTGTTATGATCCCATACTATACTCTTTCCTTTCCCTTCTCTCTCCACCCCAGGTCTATGTATCAGGCGCAGAAAGACAGAGGACGCTTTAGTTTTATGTCCAAGTGAAAATAGCATGAACATAACCAATCAACCTAGTCTTGAGGTTTCCCTGGTCATATCACCTGGTCTAAAAAACTCAGGCCCCGAATAATAAAATAGTTATTGATGATCTATTATCTATTTCTTAGAAAACATTTTTGCCAAAATGGGATATACTCAACGGTGTGACCAGTTTTAAGGTGAACATTTTGATTATCAAGAAATTGTAAAAGTCTAACTGGCAAAAACAGCCTATTCCTAGGCTAGATCTTATGGCTAGTCTGAATTAACAATTTAGTGATGCTTACTCTGTTGGCACTACAGTGCACATAGTTGTAGCCAAGCCTTGTACAATTAGTAGTGTGATATAGTTAGCCAATGAATGTTATTTATTTGACAATTTCACCCTTCTGCTTGGAGTAGCCTAGGCTACGCTTACAAAATGTAGACCGAGCAAAATGTTAACCACAGCATTAAAATGATGTCAGAGGCTACACTGTAGCCCCCTCACAGCCTCCCTGAGCACACAGCAAACCAGGCGTCAAGAAGAGGGAGGTTCAAATATGTATTTGCGGTCAGCTATTGGCTTCCGTGTCTGCTTGTCACTCATATATGTTTTTCTATTGGCTATGCTTTTACGGATTTATCATTCCATCTCGTGAAGCTGCTGTGTAATCGCAGCTAACTTTCCTACTATAACCTTCCGCTAAAAGGCGTAGTCCTTTAGATCTCCTTTATTTTGAAGAGTACACATTAACTGTTGACTAACGATTTAACATATGCGGCGGTTACATCAATTTAAGTCGTTACAACTTATAGTTGTTCTTTTCCGAGGAGCAAATAGGTTGTCTCTATATAGGCGTTTGAAATTGGACACCGCTGCTTTGAGGCCCTCTTTTTATGCGGAAGGATACGTTGTTGCTTCTGACAATGTGGACGGAGGTGGTTAAGATGTCTTCTAGAAGAATGAAATCATCTCAATTGTAACAACAAAAAGGAAGACGTGAGATTAATAACTAGATATTGTTTGGATGCAAACTGGTTACATTGTACTAATGACGTGGACAGTGTAACGAAGCAAGGTTCAGGAGGAATAAGGAAGACCTACAGCGATCCAATGCGTTTCACGCGCTGAGGTTGAAATTCTCTTGAAGTTTTATGTTTTTTCCCCCTGCGAGAGACAGCCTTTCTTTTTACTGTTGGATGCCAGACATTTGAAGATTAAAGGTAAAAAATGCTTCTGTTTCAGACTGACATATAGTCGGGAAAATTGCACGAATTCATTAGGTGTGATGTGGCCAATTGTAGAACGTCTGACTTCTACAATTATCAAAAGTTTTGGGAATGTGTGGTTGGAGCGGGGGGATGCAAGTTTTTGTCTGGTTTCTAGTAAGGTGGTGAGTTCAGCCCTCAAGTGTGTGATGGTCTCCGCACCAACCGTGTAGTGGGGGAAATTAGTCCTTTGTTCACCATAAAGATATAGGTTATTCTGAATTTGACTCACTTTGATGTGTTTACTAGTCTCAATTTTCCCATAAAGAAGCCTATGTTTGATCAATGGGAATGACGACTAAATCTAATTGGCTATATAGCCTAAGTAATGTTGAGTGACATTATAAACTTGTACTTTCATTGGTTCACCCTGCCATTTCAAGAGTTCATCAGAAATGTAAAGCAACTAACGCAGACGTTTCAATAACCACTAATACACAAACAACGACCTCTTTATGAAAGTGGTTAAGCGGCTGGTCACAGGCTAGACTTTCATTTATTTTATTACACAATTGGCAGGAATTTCCTTATTCCCCCACCCCCCCACCATCTCCTTTTTGGACGAACTGAAATGCAAACTTCAACCTTGAGTTTGTTGTCGTATTTCAAAAGAAATAACGTATTTATAACATTATTTCAACTACTTTCACAGTTATTCAAGGAGGCCACATTATTTGTTTTTCAGTCTTTTAGATGTTTTTTCTTTTCCTCAAGGTTAATGGAATTATTTTACGTTTTGTGTAGCGAGAGATCCCATTCTTAATTCCACAATATAGAACCCTTGGAAACTGACAATATCCTCCGGCTGGAAAGCATCCCTTTTCAGTAGGCTATAGGACCTAGACGTGGCCTATTATCTTTGGAAACGGCTAGCGAGCGGAGTAGAATGAGTTTGCAACCAGGAATAAATATTTACCTTGTTTTAGTTAGGGAAACTACCCTTAACGATATGGAAACATTTAATTGGAACGAAAATATCGTTGAACCCAGCAGATTTCTGAATACATTTGATCATGATGATGTTCCCGACAATAATGTAAAGTTTTAGTTGGATTCATTGTAGCCAGACACATTATATTCCCTTGCTGAGAAGCAACAGTTGTATTTGAGTTTTTTCACCTCAAAACATATATTTACATTTTCTGTTAATGTCTATTCAAAGGAAAAACACAATTGTGCAAAGCTCACATTCTACTACTAGTTTTTTTGGTGGTGCTTGAATATGTTCAAGGTTTTGGGAAGTGCATGATCACAATGGATTTTGTATTAGCTCTCAGAAACAGAGGCCTGTATATGCAAGGTGTGGGTAGAGTAGCCCACTTGTCAAAATGTGTTTTGTTTAATTAAAATAACATAAAAATTGTGTTAAAAATATGTTCCTTTTAGGAATACAGACTATAGTTTTGCACATGGAGGACGTCTTGCCTTGTCTTGTCTGGCTCACGTGTACAAGGCGACCATAGCCCTAATCTATTGCTTCCGAATATTGTTCTAACTGGGTAGCAAAAGACACAATTCTGTACAATAAAATGTGTGTATCCACAGTGCCAGCGTCCCTTTAAATATCCAGATGTACCCACAACATTTTGGAACAGCAATTGTTTTGTGGTTTATGTTTGGCAAGGTTTGTGTATCCTTGGCCTACCACCTTATACAAAAGTGTGGCAAGACAACATTAGGCATATTTACAATTGGGCCTATTGTTATATTAGGGGGGGGGGGGTCTTGTTTCAAGGTCAGGTCATGTAGGCCTAACCTGCCTTCACTTTCAATACCAAGGCCTAATCCTGATGGCTCCTTTGAATGGTTTATAGGCATTTTTTAAGTGTTTTTTCCCCACACGTCTTCTCCAAGGAATTTATTCAACGTTGAAGATACTAAAGCGTAATTTGTATTTAAAAAACGAAATTCCTTGATTCCACTCTGGGCTCAAAGGATCTACTAGCTTTGTGTGTGTGTGTGTGTGTGTGTGTGTGTGTGTGTGTGTGTGTGTGTGTGTGTGTGTGTGTGTGTGTGTGTGTGTGTGTGTGTGTGTGTGTGTGTGTGTGTGTGTGTGTGTGTGTGTGTGTGTGTGACATATGAAGAAAGTAAGAATAGCTTTCGTTTGGCAGTTGATGTATTGTTACAAATCTGGTGTTTACATTTACACCTGACAAGTTGCATTTATTTTGTGGTTCAAACCTTCAAATGGTTGTTTACAACAAATTGCACAAGAAATGGATTACAAAGGAGGTTGTAAAAGTACACCACCTGTTGGCGCCCTAGTGCTTCTTCTCTGTTGCACTGGCAGTTTATTCTGAGGCATGTAGTGCTGCTGAGCATCTGAGCTCTGCCTCTTTGCCTCAGGCTCCCGTTGGAATGCAAAACACAGGGTAAATCCAGTATTCATGCTTTTTGTGCCATTTGACAAGGTTCCTCTGTGCTGACATATGGTAATTTGGTAATGACATGTTTGCATACATCCATTAGCTCTGCCTTTCACCCCTATTGCCTAGGTCTAACAATAGCTCCAATTATGTCTAATTGTAAACCTAATATACTTTACTTCCATGTAGAAATGGATGATCAACGTGCATGTGATTTGTTGTGGAAGACATGGCCTGAGAGAAGTGATTAGTCTTGGTAAAGGTTGAATAAGGGATACATTAACTAGGCAGGCCTATATTCTTCACATGGAGTGTCCGATTCCCTTCTTTGCAGCCTGTGTAGTGATGCCTCACTATTAGTAACCTATGTGGTCATGCCCAAAGGAGTTAATGACCCTCTCTGGTCTTTCTTTATGTTGTATTTGTTCATATGTGATTATTCCCAATGAATTATTGCACTGGCCTATATATGACAAGGGAAATGGTGCTACCCATTTTAACTCGGTTACAACAAAATAACAAAATAGTGTTGCCCATTTTTTTATCCCGGAATATTGTTTGAATATCCGTGTCCCATATGCCAAAATACCCATGTCTGACAACTATTATTACCATGAAGAAGTCCTAAGGTTGTAGGGCCTCTGGGAAATCATCTAGACAACAATAAGAGGGGAAGGATCTTGAACTATTAGTTTGGGTGCTCAACTTTCGTCAACTTTTTACGCATCCGTGTTCATAGTGAGTGGTAGGTAAGAGTGAATTACATGGCCAGAAAAAAGCAGTATGTTCATTCATTTTCTCAAGTGATAGAACTCATAAATTCCTCAGGCATATCAGCCAGTAATATCTAGCCTGATTTCTTTAAATTATTTTATTAATTTTTTCAGTCACATTCAATGTGTTTGTGCTCTCTAGTCTGGTTCCACTAAAAGTCAGTCTATCTTATTTGCGAATCTCTCTCGTAGGGTTGTTAGTGACTGAGGGGCATGAACGAGCAGCAGCAGCAGAGAATGACTGCAGTGGGAACACAAGACAAGGAACTCAACGACCTCCTGGATTTCAGTGCGGTAAGAGAGAGTGGGCTAGGGGTCTGGGACCAGGACATAGACTGCTGGACCGGGAGGGTGGGAGAGAGAGAGAGCGGCTGAATGGGGAGGGACGGGCCCGTTACATATCCAATATAATGACAGCAAAACCGTTAAACAGTTCTCCTTGTTCCCGATTCATTAGCAGGTTATAATTTTTCCACATTGCTTACCCCATGTTCTTTTCCATCCTTGAACTCCAGCATGGCAGAAGTAGCTTCATCCCTCCTAGAAGTTATTTGATTTGAATACTGTTGTTTTGTTTTACCCCACCCTCAGTAAATCAAAGCAAGGTCACCTGAATGTACCACAAGTCCTAGGTGTTTATTCATTGGTTTTAAACCAATGTTTGAACATGAAAAAACATCAGTAAGGTTGATTTATTGTTTGGGCTGACCTGAATCCTGAAGATTTATTCAAGCGAGATGTATTTGATTCCTATTTTGCCGTAATGTTTATTTTTGCTCTGAGTTTGGTTTTTCTTATTTTGTGCACAACCTTGCAATATTTTGATGGCTGATAATAACTTATGGGAAGCGTTTGAAGGGACGCTCCATACTTTTGAGTGGTTCTGGCGCTGAAACACCCCATATCATATTCAACTCAATACATGCTGTTTGGAATGGGGTAACCCTGTCGTTTATGTCTCTTGAATAGCAGGTGTTTATGAATGGTCAGATTAATAGGAGATTTTGGGTTTGATTTTCATCTACTTGCTGGCATCAGCCTGTGTATTCATTCATTTTTACCGTATGATTTCTGTTGGGCTTTTAAGTTGACATTCATGTCTGTTTTTTTTTCACTGGATAAATTGAATAGCTGAGCCTCTGTAAATTGATTGTTATGGATAATTACTATACGTGGAAAAATATCTGTGGATTCAAGACCAGGAACCCTAATTAAGTAAACGCTTGTCATCGGACTTGATGTCCCACGCATTGATATTCCTCCACTAACCACAGCTTACTAATTAATATAAGATCTGCCCAGGTATTTGATTTCCTCTCTGTGTTATTGAAGCCTTATGTGTAGGGAAATTCCATTGGTTTTATTCCCTCTCTTACTTAATGGGCCACTAGTGTGTGTGGAGCATCAAATATCATGCCCTCAATCAAGACTTAGGTTTGCTATGCACATCCATTTGTGTAGCCACCCACTCAAATCAGAAATGTGTCCATGGTCCTGTAAGCAGTAGCTATGTATGGAATCTAAACCCATTGGAGACAAAGGTGTGTGTGTGTGTGTTCTGTGCCAGGATTGGCTGATAATGTTACAGTATGGCTGTTGCTGGCCCAGATGCCAAGAGGCAGAAGCACACACAGTGGCTCATGAGATGGCATGTTAAGCAAGCACCTGTGACCAGGGATTAGGCTAGATCACTCCTAACATCCGTGTCCAGCCCACATTTCACATCAGACGATGAGCTAGCTTTACTGTATGTTCAAAGAAGGTGTGGCCTATGTGAATATTCACGTCAGTATTTATTTCCCACCTCTTCTCTATTCTAGATGTTTGCACCACCTGTGGCTAATGGGAAGAACAGACCGACGACACTCGCTAGCAGTCAGTTTGGCGGATCAGGTAAGATTCTCTTCTGAATGCAGAATACTGTAAAACTGTCCTTCTGAGCCTTAAATACCCTGCAGGGCTACACCTCAATTCTATTGTATCAAGCTTTAGTTTTGGTAAGGTCAGTAAATAATGGATAATGGCTGTTTATATGTAGCTGCAACATTGCTAATTGTCCTTATATAATACGTTTAAAGTACTAGAGCAGTCGTGCAGTAGTGGTTTTGTTCTATTGCATTATGCCTTCACCCATTCACTTGGCAATAGAATTAAAGATACTGTATATATTTTTGATTGACCTCCTACTTCTGCTGTGTGGGACGGTATTTCATCACCTTTTATTGCTGGTAGTAAGTTGTCCAGATCTGGTTAGTTTGATCCTAGTTCTCCTGTGGTAATATTCAAGCCTGCTCTGTCACTCCGTGTGCACATTTCCCCTTTTTAACCCCCGCTCTTTTTATCTAACCAAGATGATTCATCTGTGCTAAAGCTTCAGAACGTCGTTGGTGCCTTTGAACGCTGTGTGTTGGATGACAAAATCTCTGTAATTCAGAAGAATGTCTTCTTTATTTTTGGTTGTTGAATGAGACCCAACGTGTTTTTTGGTGGGGTGATGAAGAAAACTCTTGGTGGCCGTTTAGATGTACAATATGTCTCTATTTAGCGAATTCAAATATTTTTGATGCATCTTCTTCTACCACCAACATGGCTTGTATTTTCCCACCCCGGAACACCTGAAATGTGCGAGTAGCTTTTGCTGAATGTTATTAGTAAGACATGTTCCTTCCCTCCTCTGTCACCCTGCCAACCTGCAGTGTGAAATGGAGTCACACTCTGTGCGGCCCCCAGAGTAAGAACTCAGCCGCAGAGGAACAAAGGCAGAAAAGGGCTTATGGACTTGAAACGACTCCCCCACCCTGAAGTATAAAACACTCCTCCCCCAACTCGGCACAGGGCTCTTCCCCCCACTTGGCTCACAGGAAATGGCTTCAGCCGGAGACAATACCCCTCACCCCGAGCTCTGGAACACTTAACTGGCCCAGCATGGAGTGTTGGCCAGAGTGGGAACCCTCTGAATGGGGATCAGTGGCAGGACTCAGTTTGTTTCTATTACAGCAGGCAATTACTTAGCAGTGAGAAGTTAATTCCTGCCCCTGTCCTAAGTGTGCCCCTTGGTCATTGACACCATTCGAATGTGATACTTCAAGATGTCACATTTAACTTTCAGAGAACTCCAGGTAGCTCGTAATAGCACGAGTGCCACACCGCCAACCTCTAGAGATTCTGTTCGAGGTTATGACACAAGCCTATCAATCCAGTGAGAGATTAGGGCATCCGTAAGCTACAATTCAGACTTGTGGATACGTTTCTTCCTGTTTTCCACTCTGAAGCTGCACCAAATCCCTTGTTATAACTAGATATACAATCAACAGGGAGTAGCATCGGTACAGGTCTAAATTACACACTTTAGCAGTTTTTACGTCAGTTTTTCACCTGAGAAGAATAGACTTCTGTTGAAGTAGGCAATGTATGTGAAAAATGTGTATTTCGCACCTCTTCCACTTTTTCCTGAAATGACAACTTGACTTCAGTCCTCCATTATGATAAGATCACATTGCCATAACAAAGAGCAGCCTGTTTGTTCTGTATTGTTCACCTGCAAACAGGTCAACTTCCTGTTTGACTGGCCCAACTGTAGCCTGTGACATCACTGCTTCTGTTCTACTAGTAGGTGACTGACTCAGCGCGGGAAAGGCAGCGGTGGAGTTGTGGCCTACCAGTCCGCCTCTATTCACCAACACAAAAGTACTCGGAGGGGTGCTAATTGCATTAGGCGTCCTCCCCTCCTCGTCAGAGCCCATAGCCCAGAGCGTGTGGAGAGGGGAGCTGGAGCTGTGGGAGCAGTAACACCCACAGGGCTCCACCAGGCATCCTCTCACTCACCTCTGCAGCTGCTGGCCCCGTCACCCACCCACCCAGGACAGGCCACATTTCCCCCCCAACAACAACAAACAACCCTCTCTCACAGGCAGAGACACATGCTTGTGCGCACACACTCCCACACAAATATTATTTCAGATGATTGTCATAGGATGTTTGTCACCTTATGATCTGAACAGCCAACTTCTATCTAATATGTCCTATACTGGTGGCATTAGAAAATGGCTGGTCTAATAGACCTAGCCTATAGCTTGTGGTTTTAACACGTACGCAAGAAATGATCCAGGCTGCCTTTTCAGAGGCATATTCGATTTTGCCCAGTGAGAAGATTTTGTGCCTCAAAATCAGATTATTTGTTCAGCGGCTGGCTGCCCTGTACGGTGTTAATATCGCCCCCATGGCCTTCACTAGATTCTCATCTACTGAATCAGGTTAGACGTTGGAGCGCAACGTTTCAACAGGTAGAAAGTGGGAGAAGAGAATGGAACCACACTTATAACATCATTACACGTAAACAATGAAATTGAAGATCTTCTGTAAAAGCGTGAAGAATGAACATGAAACAATTATTGCAGCATGAAGTCTGTCTTTAGTCCCCGAGCCCTGTCCTTCTCCCCTCTTATCGCCCATGCCTTTTCCTCTTTCCTTCACCCCTGTCCTCCCGTCCTCCGTCTCTCCTCCCCTCTTCCATTGTGGCAGTAGGCTCCTCAGTGTTTGGCTCTCACTTCTCAATATAGCTGGCTGTGCGTCGGTGTCACCTCAGCAGCTCCCCACCTTGTTTAATTGCCTCCAAGTTAATTACTCCACAAAGTGTGAAGCAATGTTGTCAGAGTTTCTCTGCAAGGCGATGCTCTCTCTATCTCATGTAGTACCTGCTCGCCAAATGGAGGCCTTTTATTAAGTGCCGTAGGTCTATGTGGGCATCAAATACTACTATTGACTGGCTGTTGGAACGAAGCCGTTGTAGACTCTGGATAATGGAGAAGGTTCTTAAGAAGCCTTATTTTATGGCCCTGGGGTGCCACTTATGTGGATTTGATCGTGTTTCCGTATTGAGTGGACTAACTCTGCCAGCAGGGCTGTTGAAGTGGTGTCCATGCAAAGCCTGTCGCTCATATTTAGTTGTGTCCATCAGTCCTTGTGACTAAATGTGACTGTCTTAGCAGTGTGACCTTTCAGCTCACTGACAGTGACTGAGTAAGGCTGATATTTGGAGGTGCCTCTCTCTCTGCTCCCCTGCTTCTCCATGCCAGTGGCATCAGCTCCATAGATCATGGCTGTCATGGCGTGTGTAGGTGCTTGCACCGCTCTGTTAGCCTCATCACTCATTCTGAGTCGTCAGCCGCTCATCTCGCCCAGACCCTCTCTCCCTCCCCTCACTCTCTCACACATTTTTTTAATTAGGCAGAAATCAAAGGATAAATATGAATATTCATAAGGAAACTGCATTAATATGCACAATTATGCAAATCAGTATGCAATTAAGCCCTGTGTCTCCAGAGAGGCTTGGTAGCATTAACGGATAAGACAAGGAGAAAGGGGTGATGGGGGTATTTTGGAATTTCTGCTCCACCAATCTTTAGAATGCTTGTTTTTCCTCAGCCGCACAACCGCCACTCGTGAAATGATTTAACATATTCATATATGATTTGTGTATTGAATATGTATGTTATTTGGTGTTTTATGGCTTACGATATTATGGCATCTGCACAACTGCTGTGAAACAAATGGCAATGAGAAGCTGGACAATGACACATTCTGTTATCGTTTGGTTTCTCAGTCAACTACGACAGGATCATTGCCCACTATAGAATCAGTGAAATGCCCCCTCTTTCAGACTGGTGATTTTAAAACAGCAGTTCCCATCACTGCTTCTTCCATTTGAGGTTTTCACATGGACATGTATGGAATGGTCCCTCCTTAATGCGACAATGACAGATTCTCTTAAAGGTGATCTGTTGTCCCAATGGTGTTGCCATTTAAGACCTGTGAATGACATGCATTGGCTCAGGGACCCTGCAGTGCTGACAAGTTCACCTGAGTGATGGGTGCTAGCATTATGGCTACATTTCTACACATATACCCCTACATATTTATTTGGACAGTGAAGCTAAAACAGAATTTTGCTCTATACTCCACCATTTGGGATTTGAGATTAAATGTTTCATATGATGCGACAGTATAGAATGTCACCTTTTATTTGATTGTATTTTCATACATATATGTTTTACCATTTTAGAAATTAAAGCACTTTGTATCTAGTCCCCTCATTTGAAGGTGTCCATAGGTATTTGGACAAATTCACTTGTATATTAAAGTAGTCAAATTTGTAGTATTTCGTCTTATATTCCTAGCATGATATGACCTATGACCTCTTCAAATGGGGGGACTAAATGCAGAAAGTGCTTTCATTTCTAAAAGGTAAAACAGATAAGTATAAAATAGCCTGGCCTCGTATAAATGGTGACGTTCTGTACTTTCGCCAGTCAGTGCGAGTCTAACCCTTTCATGTATCTCTCTCCCAGCTCTGGATGAGCGCAATGGCTCTGGATCCTGGGGCCCAGGAGAACAAAACAGCCCCCCCTTCAACCAGGGAAGGGTAAGCACTACCAGGGGCTCATCACAGGCTCACATACACTCACTTCACAACAGCTCAGTGCATTGGCAAACTATGCATTTGATTCAGACTGGTAGTTTTACTTTGTACCTAATAGCCTGGCTCAGAGTCAGGCGTTGGCAGGCTCTGCACTAGTCTTTACCTCTGTGGAAGCCCAACGGTAATTTGCGGCTTCACATCCACGGTAACTGTCTTGGCTCGTCTCATTGTAAATATAAGGAACGGTGTACAGGGGGTGAAGATTGTCTGCAGCAAACTGTTATTACCACAACTTGATGATTAAGAAATTGCTAGAGACTGGATCTCGTACACATTTCCTGAGCTCACATGGTAGTTTACAGACAGGGATGAACCAGTGCACTGGCCATGGCATGGAAGGACTCATTACTGATCACTGAACTCTGCTGACTGACTCTTTACCATGTTGTCTTCCCCTCTGTGTTTTTCCCACAGGGCTACGGAGATGGCTCCCACTACAATGAGCACGAGGGCCTGTCATCCCCCTTCCTCAGCTCAGGAATCGGAGGTAGGCTACGCTCAGAGTCTCTGATGGCTTGTCTCTGTGTCTTTCAGTGTTGTAATTGGGATAGGTTGTAAATAAGTAGTGGAGTTACTGTTGGTGTGCACGTATTTTGTTATAACCATGAAATGATCTGAGTGACAAAGTGCCAGGAAGCGTGTGTGTGTTGGATGTTAAGAGCACTGGAGCAGAAATGCTCCCTTGGGTTTTGTCTGGCCAGCAGCTGAGCGCTCTGAAAGGGGGGGGGGGGGGGCACTTTTATCACTACTTTGTATTTTAAACAGCTACTGATTTTGACTTTTTGTCATTGTTAAAGTATACTCCAAATACCCGATGTTTAACTACCATTCCATAAGGAACCCGATAATTGTCAATTTCTTCCTACAGGTAAAAATGAGAGGATACCATACTCTTCCTTTGGTGGCCAGGTAAGAGTGCTTCTGACCCCTTTGCTTATTAAACCTAGTTAAGATCATGGTTTAGGTTTACCATGTCACCAATTCTAACTTGATTTGAGCTAAAGTCTGGTTTCAGTATAAAGACGACCCCGTTTTCTCACTTCTGCTTTCATCCGAAACACATTGAATTAGAGCGTTCTGGATTTCCCAGAACTGTGCATTCATGTGTGCTTTGTATGCATTCCTGCATGTGTTGTTTGTTAACCCCTTGTTCTTTGTGTTGTTCTGCCAGCCCGGCTTCCTACCCAGTGACATCGCCATGCCCAGTCCAGATGCCATGTCCCCCTCTGGGCTAAAGTCTACCTCTCAGTTCTACCCCGGATCGTACCCCAACAACCCCAGGAGGAGGCCTCCCGATGGCCAGCTAGGTACGGTGGTTCGGGAAGAAGCCCACATTAGTTCTCTAATGTTTTCCAGGCTCTTGCCTTCTCTGTCGGATGATTTGTGCAAGGGTATTAGTAATAGGCGTAGCATGATTCTCTAACTGTGAAAACGCTAGCAATACACAATCATTAGGATGTTATTTTCAAACTAGACACAACAGTCGACCTTGATGAAGCGAGCCATGTGATTTACCTTCTCTCTGTCTCCCTGTAGACACCCAACCCAAGAAGATCCGCAAGCCCCCTGGCCTGCCGTCCTCGGTGAGTGTTCATTCTGCTCCCCTTCACAGCCCACAGACAGACAGACAGTCTCCCCACACTAATGCTCACCCACTCACCACCCTGTCTGTCTGCTCCAGCAGCTCTCTGACAGACAGACAGACAGACAGACAGACAGACAGACAGACAGACAGACAGACAGACAGACAGACAGGGCCTCTGCTCACTCAGGCAAACTGACAGCCCAGGCTAGTGAGATGGTCTACAACACTGGGCTCAGGCTACTGTCTAAGCCTGCAACTATAGTCTCTAGTCTACAACACTGGGCTCAGGCTACTGTCTAAGCCTGCAAATAAGCAACTATAGTCTCTAGTCTACAACACTGGGCTCAGGCTACTGTCTAAGCCTGCAAATAAGCAACTATAGTCTCTAGTCTACAACACTGCTCGGGCTACTGATAATGCTTCTAAATAACCAACAGTGGTAAATAACACTAGAGTTGTTTGTGTTGAACTAATGCTTGAGAATGTATGCCAGGGGTATTTCCTTGCCTTGTATGATGGTCCAGATATTTCTGGTGTGTTCGGGCTGCCTGATGCCTTATTAGTGGAAGACTGGAAGGCCCTCTGCCAGGGATCATAAAACATAAATATTGCCATTAGACCAGAAATGTCTGTAACCGAAACCATTGCCACATGCACTCTCCAATATGACAGTCATACTGAAACCTCTGTGGTCATAACATTACCTATGAAACATAGATGATGTTAAACACCTGTTTTAGTGTAAATTCATTTGAACTCCCAGCTGCCCCCCCTTCTCTCCCCCTCCATCCGTCTGCCTACGCTTCGCCACATGATGGTCTGGGTGGCCTCCCCCTGTGAGTGACCCAGTTGTGAGTCGCGCTGCTCGCGAGGCCTCTTAGCCCGTGTCTGAGCCCAGATTAATGACTGCTGATGATCCTGTGTCCCTCTCCCCTCCCTTCGCACCCTCAGCTCTGTGTTGTAACCTAGTCCGGCAAAGCTCTCCAGTCCTCCCACTCGTCAAACCCACTCGACAAACCCCTCCACTAATCCTCCAATACCTGTACACTAGGGGCCAGCCCTGACCCCCTAACCTAAATGTCACATACAACACATCCTATTTCCCAGGCTTATTGTGGCCCCTTGTTACTGAGCCATCTACGGTGGTTGCATTATTTATGTAGACAGTATTTTCTCTCTAAATTGATATGAATCTGTTTTCTATTCTATCATATTACATCACTTGTTTTGCCATTGACTATAGGACCTGACACACTGTCATAACCTGAATTACATGAAACACCCATTAGTGAGGATTTTCACCAGAAATCCTCTTTCTTTCCTTCTTAAGAACAGAATTATCCACCCGCAATCATTGTTTCATTCCCCCACATCTATCTAGAGCAGAGGATTCGCTCAACATTGTTTTCCCGTGAAAGACAAAGCCTAATGTTAAATGAAGTCATCTCTGGCTTGTTCTCTCGAATTATCTGTGATGGTAGTAAATCCCCTATTACCTCACACTCCCCTCGCCATATCATGCTTTAAGTCATTCAGATTTCCTTATTCTGTCCCCCCAGCCTTATCTCTCTGCCTATTTCATAAATCATCAGCGCCTTAATACCCTCCCTCGCCCCCTTTCCATTGCAACCTCTCTCTCTCTCTCCACCTCTCTCCCCATGCCTCCCTCTCTCGCTGACTGGCTCCCAGCCCCCACCTCTCTCAGCCCTCTCCTCGGCTCTCCTCAGCCCAGCTGCCTGTGGAGTTGGACCGGGTCCAGGAACAGGCAGATGGCTCTGTAATTAGAAGTGCATCTCTCCATTCCCTTTCCACTTCTCCCTGTTAAATCAAATTACAGAAAAAAAAACAGTTTTCTGGATTAGCATTCTTTGCAGCATATCCTCTCCCCCCTCTTCTCTCTCTCTCATCCCTCTTTCTCCTCATACATGCCAGAAAGCGTGAGTGATGGGTTATGGTGTCAGAAATCTGGGATCTTTGTGTCCGTATGAATTTTATGGGAGTGATTCGACGTTCTCGACACATGCGTCAAGAAGGCTCGGGAATGGCATGGCATTTTGAATGTGAAATTCATTGTGGTTCGGAATAACTTGAATGGCCCATTGAAGCATTGAAGGGCCATTTAACAAACATTTCTATTTGAGTATTCAAACCCATGGTTGGGACACACTCATATCCCACAATTAAATGTAAAAAAATGTCAATACAATACATTTATATTATCAAATATATAGTAATAATATATGCCAAAACCCACAGTCTGGGTACTATAGAAATCTGAGAAATTATTAAATGTGATCCCCTTGCTTATTTGAGGTTATGGGCTCGACAATGGTGTGTGTGTGAGCTACCGCTGAGAGGCGAGCTGCAGGCGGTAACCCTGCTATGTCACTAGGCTCCTGGGAAAGAGGAAGCGCTGGCTGGGCTGTGGGATTGGATCTGTGGCTGTGACCAGCATGGCATGACCACTGTGCTGCTCTCTAACACAGCACAAGCAGGGGTAGCATGCCAGCCTCACCCTCGCCACCTCCTGGCTGCTTAGTGCAACAACCGTTACACATTAAGACCATTTTATTATTGGCAGTTACAGTATGCATTTGTCGTCGTCTTGGCAATAGTGATACCTGCCTATTTAGATGTAAGGAGCAGACAACTTTATTCCAGGGCAGACTAAATGTAGGCATATGTCGTGTGTGTGTTTGAAATGGCGCTTAACGTGAACTGTGTTTGACCCTTTAGGTGTATGCCTCTTCCTCTGGGGATGAATATACACGTGACAACGGAGGATATCCTGGCACCAAACCTGGCTCTGTCTACCCAGGCTCTTTCTACATGCAAGGTAACTACTTGCAAGGTAACCATTTTAAGCACTTTCATAAACTGTCATTGATTGGAGTGAGTACACTGTCTAACCTTTGTTATTTTAACTTTATGTTAAAGGTGCCGTAAAACTTCAATTAAACTCGATCTCAAATAGCCACCTGTCTCTTTTTTAATAGCCAGGCAACGGCACACATTTCAGCACATAAACGCCTGTTTCAAATAAACGCTGGGTATAATCGAATTGTTTTACGAGGTTACCGTGAATTACCATTCATTCTTTACAAGGTTTAATGTTTGACTTGTTACATTAAATAATTCAGTAATGACTCAAAACAAGGATGGCAATCATCCATTTTTATCGCCAGTAAGAAACTGCTAGCCATTGGCTGCTAACAGCGGAGAACTGCTAGCTAACTGGCAAGCACAAAACAGTCAACAACTTTGGGAGTACAAGACCCGAGAAACTGTCCAATCGCCCTCTAGTGGCAAAAGTAAGAACTGACAAATGCACAGTCAATTAAGTATTTTTTTTACATTTATTTTGTATCGAGGCATGCTAAGACAAAAGAAACGTGACACATTTGTGCAGGAAATTAAGACATTTATTAAAATGCTGGAAGTAAACGATTAACTGCAAATTAGCAAAAGCTATGTGCATTAAGGAAATAGACGCATGTCTTAAATAGAAACCTGTCTCTCTAATAAGCACCTGTTGTGGTCAGAGATTTTAAACAAATAAACACAGTAAATGAAAATGTGTTGAGTTAAAATGCCCTGGAGTTAGTCATGTTTCAGCGAGTAATAAGTCCATTGCCTAAAACTTGTTGTTGTTGACAGAGGGACTCCACCCCTCCTCTGACCCCTGGGCCTCCTCAGGACCTCTGGGTCAGTCTGGCTACTCTGCCATGCTGGGGAACTCCCCCCACATTGGCCAGCCAGGCTCCTTCTCTGCCATCAACCCACAGGACAGGATGGTGAGGACAGCCCCTCAATATGTAATATTTCAAATCGTTTACATTCAAATTCCTAATTATTTTCCTTTTGAAGTAACTGTTCTATTGAATTGGTACATGCAACAATATGTTTTTTGCAATCTTTATTTGTTTCTGTATTCTGTTTATGCCATTTCTCCTCTATGACGAATCCAACTTCCATGCAAGTGGCTCTAACCCAAGCTGTTCTGTCCTCCCTCCAGAAGCGTCAACCCCTACCTCTGTCCCCACAGAACTACCCTCTCCATGGCAGTGAGGTGAACGGCAGCCTCCCACCCGGCTTCCACTCTGGCTCTGGGAGCTACAACCACACGCCCTCCATTAACGGAGCAGACGGCATCATGGGTACAACTAACCCTCACATGACAACCAATCGCTTTTCTAACCAATTACCTTGTCTTTCTCCTGTGAAACATGTTGCGCTGCCCCTCGGTTTAACAGTGTATTTAAAGCGGTCTTACTAGCTTATTGGAGACCTTTTTGTAGTAGTTTCTGCCTTGTAATAATGTGAGATCAATAAGCCGTCTTTTCTCCACAGCCAACAGAGGCGCCACTGCAGGGAGCTCAGGGGATGAGATTGGGAAGGCTCTCGCATCGGTGAGTAATTCTCTCCAAAAAAATCCTATTGCCTTTTTGTTTTGTACGTTCTTCTTTGTGTGTGCTGTTGTTCAGTGGCTGAAGGTACTCTTTCCTGAGGGTTGTAGATCTACCCCTCGGACCACAACAGTAACAACTTCTCCTCCACACCCTCCACCCCAGTGGGCTCGCCCCAGGGAATTGCAGGTATACATACTGGATTGTTATATCTGCTGCATTTGGTAGCTTGTATTAGTTAAGAGTTTTAAGGGCAGACAATTGGATGAAATAGTGATGAAAAGCTGTAATGGAAATGTTAAGGAAATTATCTCCTATCAGCACATGGGCTTGACTGGAGCTCTGGATCGCCATCTACTGGTAGAAATCAGAGCTGTCATTTTGTCAGTCATGCTTTTCCGTGTAAATGTGGCATCTTATCTATTCTCTCTGCAGGAGCTGCATCTCAATGGCCAAGACCTTCAGGGCAGTCTGCCCTGTCACCCAACTACGAAGGGCAACTGCACGCCCTGGTACGCACTATTCACTCTTTACTACAAATAATCATTTAACAAAACTATTATTTGATGTGATCGTATTATAATCAACGTAGTGACTGAGATTTTCCCTGTGTCTCCTTGCAGCAGAACAAAATGGAGGACCGTCTGGAAGAGGCCATCCACGTGCTGCGTAGCCACGCTGTCCAGGGCCCGCCCGGCTTGGGGGGAGGAGCCCACTCTGACATGCACAGCCTGCTGAGCGCTGTGTCATCTGCACACAACGGTGGCCTGGGAGGCCTCTCTCAGGCCTTCTCCAACGCTGGCCTAGCCCTCAGCAACAGACACCCTGCCATGGTGAGCACGCCCTCTGACCTCTGGTTCCAACACTAACCCCCTGTTGTCTTACATCACTGAGATTGTGATGATGCTTTTGTTGTGTTTTATCACATGCTTTGTTCCCATTCTCCAGGGAGGAAACCATCACGAGGAGCCCACAGGCCTTCCTCCTAGCAGTACCCTGCTGCACGGTCACCACGCCTCCGGACCCCCTCAGTCCACTGGACAACCCGACGGCTTCACCAGTGAGTCACACGCGCCTCTCACACACTTTCATTTGCTTCTCTCATCCTCCACATGAGCTGTGAGCTGTACTCCTTTTCCCTGATGTAATGTGTTAACTATGGTAAATAGATAAGATAATGGGCTACTTAATTGTTCTCTAAATCGGAAATACTGACGGTGAGGTTCCGTTCTGCTCCATAGGTCTGCCAGGGAGCGTGGCCCGCTCCACACACTCGTCCAGTGGCTCGGACATCAAGAGAGAGGACAAGGAGGACGAAGAGAACTCCTCCATCGCTGACAAGTCTGAGGACGAGAAGAAGGAAACCAAACGCATCAGAGCAAGGTAGGTGATCACCAACGATCTCACCCTGACTATTGATACTGGTAACTGTGATACAGAATGTATGCCTGTGTTTAGGGATGGGCACGGTTATTCCAATATCCAAACGGCCGTTGGTATTCAATTGACTTTTTTGAGAAAACAAATAATATAGGCCTATTGTAATGAAAAGGTTTTGTCAAATGGTCTATTTGACATTGCTGCATGCAAGAATAGACCATGACATTATAAATGTGAATAAAGCAACAGTTTTTATAAGTGCGCCCCTTTAAAAAGATGTACCGGCAGCCTACACTTTCCATGCATGTAACTTATTGTCGGTCATTCAAAGCAGCACTACTGTCAGAGGCAGTGAAGTGGGAGATTTCTAATCAATACAAAATGGAATAACAGTTCCAGGATGTAAGTTGGCTAAATGAGAAGGAATAGGCTACAATGATCAACCAATAGGTAGGCTGTTTAATATGAATGGAGTTGAGGTAACGCAGTGTTATTATGGCCATATTTCTTTGTGTGCTGTAGACTATTTTATCCCACAGAGGTGGAAATTTTGTTGAATTCTGTTACGCAAACAAATACAAGGATGAACGCATGACATTAGCCCCCATTTTATATGCTCAGTTACCACTGTTAGTTAGCTGTGTTCGTTGAGTTGGTCACTTCATTTCCAGCTAGTTGTGTAATGCCCTCCCCTCATGTCCCATTGTTTTCAGAAAGGAGGCGCTGACCCTCCAGATCCTCACTGGCCTCTCAGGCCTGTCAGACCCGGGAGATGAGTAAGTGTCGCCATCCATAGTCTGTAATGCTTTGTGTGCTGAAGGCACACAATTGGGGAGCCAAGATTTGTATAGCGATGTCCACTGTTCTGCAAAGCTCCCCACATACATTTTAATTTGGTTTGATGGTATAGACGTAGTAGTTGACAAAGTGACATTGAATAGCATAATGGTAAAAGTTAACGTTTCCAATCTATGTGGGATAAAAGTCATTATTGTTTAGTCTATTTACCAAATGGAATAGTCCTTATTATCCATTACACTGAAATTGTTAACTTATTTTCCTAGTCTTGAGTGAATTAATGTTTTCTATTCGGATCAATTGTATGCCTATTAACCTGTTTAATAATATATCTGGAGCTTCCTTTTTAATACATTTACTTTCAGAACTACATAACTTCCTGGTGCTACCCAGGATTCTTTTAGAATGACAGCTAAATGCTTAGGCATCTATGCTTTGCATGTTTTGCTGAGGTGCAGCTGGCACATGCGGCCCAACTCTTTGAAAGTCTAGTTGCTTGGTTTGTGAGTGTCGCCCTCCCGTGGCTTCATTCCTCTCCGTGTCTTCCGCCTTCTAGTCCAGAGGATGAGGATGACGAGGACCTTCCTCCTGAGGTAAAGGTAGAGCGTGAGAAAGAGCGGCGTGTGGCCAACAACGCCCGCGAGCGGCTGCGAGTGCGAGACATCAACGAGGCTTTCAAGGAGCTGGGCCGCATGTGCCAGCTGCACCTCAGCAACGACAAACCTCAGACCAAGCTGCTCATCCTGCATCAAGCCGTCAACGTCATTCTCAACCTGGAGCAGCAAGTCAGAGGTAACGCAGTGCTACTGTGACCATATTTCTTTGCATTTGTTTTACGCGTTGACCTCGGTATTACTTTGTCCCCTGTGTGTATTCTTTCCTCAGGGACCGAAGGACCGAACAGAATATTTCATCCAGCTGTTTTTCAGACCAGACAAATCAGTTTTATGTTTATTTTTTTAAAGGATTAAATAGGTTTGGAGTACAATGGAAAGTTGGATGACTTACTTGTATGCAATGTAAACTCATCTTCTCTCCTTTCACCTCGTCAGAACGCAACCTGAACCCTAAAGCAGCGTGTCTGAAGCGGCGGGAGGAGGAGAAGGTGTCTGGGGTGGTGGGGGACTCCCCCATGCAGCTCTCAGGAGGCCACCCCGGCATGGGGGGAGACGGCCATAACCCAGTCAGTCATATGTAATACCAGGTAGGTAGGTAGGTACCTTTTCATCCGTCAATAATTGTAGTACTTTTGAGTTGATCACTTCACCAAAATTCAAGTTTGGAATACTAACACTGTTGTATTTTCCATTGCAGATCTAATGGAATTCCTTTGGCTCTCGGAAGATGTGGCCTTAATCTCTTCTTCCACCCATTCTTCTCAGTGTGTGTGTGTGTGTGTGTGTGTGTGTGTACACGTATACTGATGTTTTTGTGTATTGTCAAATTCAGTTTCAAGACGCACATTCACATACCCTTATCCACACATGCATACTGCCAAAACTGACACAGCCAATTTGCCGCACTCATGACCATGACTACCAGCGCAAATGTGAACTTTTTTTCTTTCTTTTTTTATACATATATTTTTTGCTTCTATAACATGATGGAACACCAGAGTAATAGTGTCCTGCCACTAATGGGACTCAACACACTGCCGAGAGGTGCTCTGTGAACGATAGAAGCCTAACAAATGACAAATTAATCAAGGATTTGTGCCTAATTGTTACATGTTTTATATGAGACATTTAAGCAAACTGCTTACATTTGCGGAACATTTTGTTTAGGGGTTATATGTATGAGCACATTTTTTTTCAGGTGTAGTTTTGTCATTCCCAACTTAATGGTACAGTCTTACATATGTTATGTAACCAAACCCATGCAATAGAGAGGGGACAGGACCTGCATCGGGGGGCAGAGTTGCAGGCCCCACCCCAGCTCTGTGGGCCCTGGGCCCGGCATGAGATGAGGGAGAAGGGAGAGGAACCTCCGCTGCCCAGTTGTCATGTTCTCAGAGTTGTAGAAAATTATTCTCCAGGGCTGTTCTTTCCATCCATAAACAAAATAATGGTATTTCAGACTCAAGTATTGTTCCCCTCAGTGTAGGTTATTCGGGAGATGCTGGTTTAGCTGGCCAGGGGTAGAGGAGGACAAAGTGCAGTTTTACAGCACAAAAAGAAGAGTAGGTTTCATCCTGCATCTCACCTCCACCCATAGGCTACCATTGACTCCATCAAAAACTACAGAAAAGCTTGTGGAGCTAACCAGCCACTCTGTCACATTTTCTCATGAGACTGGAGGCTTGGTTTGATGGGCAACTTATGGCCGTATTGTGTAGTGCCACCCTCTGAGTTTTTCAAATCAATTGACCCTGCACCAACACACACCACCTATGCCCCCTAAGGACACCAAACTAAATGTGGTGCTTCACCCCCTGCATTGTCATTGTTAAAAGACTAACACTAGGTGCACATTTGCAGATGCAGGATCAACCATTGATGCCCATAATTAAATACAATCTTAATACTTGTTATATGTTAAGTTGTCTATTCTTAAAATTGAAGCTTTGAGCATTCCCAATGAACTATCAAGCCCTCAACCTTCTCCTGTAAAGTCCTGACTATATTATTAAAATGGCTACTTAATGAGGCAAAATCTCATTTGTAAATCCACCTCATTCATTCAAAAAACCGAAGATATTATTTCAAGTGGGGCAAAATGAAATATATATATATATAAATAAATATATTTTTTTTGTTAGTCTATACATTGTAGATTTTTTTTATAAATGACTATGTTAGTTTGAAGTTTAGAGTGTATCGTAGTTGAGCAGAATGAAGAGATGATATTAAATGTATTTTCAAAATGAACTCCAATTGCACCGTCAACTTGCCATTGGAGAGGAAAGTTTAACAAAAACACAGGCTCAGAATATAAACAAAGACAGATGGGGTCAGTTGTAGGCTTAATTATCATTTGTATTTAGTGATTATTAAGCTGTCAGTCTTTGGTGCATACCTTTTTGATGCGATTGCTACATTTGATAAGGGTACAGTGGCCTAAGATATTGTTCCTGTGTAAAAAAAAAAAAAATAAACATTTGTAAGGAAGTGTGTTTTGTCTGTTACCCAGATGAATTATTTATTTTCAAATGGGAATGTGTGGATGGAGTTTACGCCTCTGACTGTCCTATTGAAGTGTTCTTACTGAATGGTAGTGTCACTTCACAAGTAAACATCTACGGCGACGGGCTCTGTCTCGAACAGTAATTATGCAACTGGTTTTGAATGTACCATTCAAATGTGGATTGCCTTCATTTTCAAGTATGTATCCAGGTTTTGTCAGTCGGTTCAATGTTATTTTATCTTCATTTCAAACGTTCCGTTCTACTCTGCACTCATCCATGTGGTCATCAATGTGTAGCTATGCTAGAGTGTCCTGACATGTTATTTTGGAGGCAGGAGTTTGTTTGTGTAAGATACATGATGGTTTGAAAATACAACAGTGTTAATTCCTGTGATAAGTTATTATCATGGCCTCAGACATGGTATAGCAGCACCATCTAACCACAGGGGCAGAAATGTGCATTGTTACCTGTTGGTCATAGTATTGAGAAGGATTTAAGTTTACTTTGTAGAAAGAGGGGAAAAGAAAAATACAGTTTCGAATCAATAGTGTGGCCTTTTCATTCTCAAGACTAAAGATGTCATTATTGGAGAGTGATGCCTTATCAGTGCCTGAACTTGTATTTTCATAACTATAAAGACAGTTTTCTCTTTTTAACCATAACATTTCATGTATCGCCAGGAGTAGAGGTGCATCGGATGACCCCCCCCCCCCCTTTCAATTTTCAGGAAGAAGTTGAGAATGGGGTAAAAAACATGGGCTTTTTTTCAATGTATCTAGTTAAATAGACATGAAACGTTATGTATATCGCTTAGTTACTTTTTATATTTTTTTACTGATTTGACCATTTGTCCAAACTACTGTTAAGTTGTGGCCGTGGGGTCAGGTTCCTGGTTTTGTTTGTTTCTGTTTGCCCCCCTCCCCCCATATTGATAAACCACTCAACACTACTGGGTTCTAAGATGCTGGTTTCTGCCCTTGTGATTTGCTTTTCGAAGCACCTCAATGTCAATATATGGCTTCAGCTTTGAAGTGGGGGGGCTGTGTTATTTTGAGCCATGATAACTGGAGCTTCTTGTCATATTACAACTTACAAAATGTGTCTGTGTAAAAAAAAAGAGCGCGCAGCAGTGATGCTATATTTAGTCACATTTCCTTTGCTTTGAGACTTCTTATTTCTGATTGCCAGCTCATTATTGACTTTGACAGTGACTTCTTGTAAGAGGTATTTATGTACCTCTTCAAAGAGTTGATTTGAAGACTTGTTTCTCTACTATTACAAGGTTAAATGTGTACTAAATATACAAGATTTGTTCTGAGGGGGGAAAATGGACTGATCGGATTTGTTTTTGCTTATTCTGTGAACATCCCAAAATGACAATTCACAACCTGTATTCTGAGTTGTTGGATGGGGGGGAAAGATGGAGGGTCTATTTTCTGTGTCTCTTGACCTGAATATTGACACTGGCCCTGTTTGAATACTTATAAGTGCATCCACCTCTCCTTGCTCAATGACATGACTGGATAGTGTGAAGTGTATTGTCAACCTGTTAAAATGTGCTATGAACTTTTTGATTTCATTTGGTATATGACAGCAAACCTTTCTTTTCCTAACCACTTCTTTCAGATCAAATCAAATGTATTTATAAAGCCCTTTTTTTTTTCTTTTTTTTTTCATCCGATCATAGATCAATTCAAGGAGGAGGGAAATACTTTTTTTTATGTATTCAAATGGGGCTACTCACTCACTGCTACAGAGCCTGGCATCTTACACTTGCAGTGAGGACACAATCAAGATTGAGCAGTGTCTTCAGAGTGCCTCCAGTCCCAGTCTCCTTTATTATTTTTTATATATATAAAGTAGTTATTGAGAACTGTCCTGTATATAACAGTAATGTAGCAATAAATGTGCCATTTTTAATAACAGAATTATACCTTTTTCAATGTCTGGCTTTTGAATCTTGTATACATTAAAAAAATAAAATAAAGGAAAACATTGTAATAAAGGGTTGATTATAGCTTGGAAAATGAATGGTTTCTATCAATCTCCCATTGGTGCAGAAAGGTCTGAGAAAGTATAGCCCACAATCCCTTACTAAAGTTTTCCAAATGGTTGAAATTTAATCTTTTGAGCTCTGAAAGTAAACCTTTTTGATAATGATTTGTTTTACTTACCATTGGAAAGTTAGCTAAATGATGCCATCATAATAGAAATAGAAACTGATGGCATTGACAGTTTGAACCACAAATAGACAGACATAGGCCTATGATTTATAATATATAGCCTTATCTGTAAACCAATTAAGTTAATAAAATACATGTTTTGATGTTTAAAGAATCGGGAGGAAACTAAATTGTGGCATAACTAGCTGATGATAAAGGATTGTACAGGTAAACTCAGGCAGGTTTAGCTCTCAAACCTCCTTGTAAGCTTGTAAATAAGATGGCCTTGATGCATAGACAAACAATATTTTGCATCCTTTTCTGCTATGAGAACATTATTTTAACCTATTTGAAATAGTGATTTTCAGTTTTGCAGCTTTTTTAAAAACTGGCATAACAACGGACAGTCCTCAGGAGGTCCTGAGACTTTCTGGGGGGTTCCACTAGTTACTACAGCCACAAAGTCAAAATTGGCGTTATCGTAAAAATTCATGAAAACAAACGTTTGCTTTTGGGTCTTAATGTTAGCAGTGTAGTCAATGTTATGATCAGGTTTAGGTTTAAAATCAGATTTTTTAAAATATATACATTTTAGCAATGTTCGGGGTTTATAACTTGTGTGGCTGTGGTAACTAGTGACGACCGTGCTTGAGGGGGAAGGTCAGAATCTTCTTATAGCTCAAACAGTGTTCAGAATGGTGCAAGTGCTAAACAAGTTGATTGGGGCTAAGTACATTGCCATCGCCAGGACGTGGTAAGTTGAAGTCTGTTTATCATTTTGTGAAAATGTATTTAGACTTTTATAAATGAATGCTGACAGGTCCAACGTATTCTTCCACGACCCATCACTCAGTTAGCTCGCTAACAAGGCAGTGAGCTAGCAAGCTAACGTTAGCTACTATTCTTTGCCGATCTGTGGTCCAAAATAGCTAGCTAGTTAATTTTGCTAACAATATCAGGCCTTTGTGTTAATTATGGCCTTATATTTACAAAATCCACCTTGTTGGAGTGTGTTTACTTTACCCCTCATCCAAGTCTTTGGTTTGTGTTAGTGTTGCCAGTTGTTTACAACTTGAGCCATGAGTCTTATCTAGCTGGCTTACCCTTAGGGCCCAATCTCCACTTCCTTCACCATGGAGTGGAGTTTAGTTAGCTAGCTTACCCTTGGCCTTGATGTGTGACCGTGTGAGACTGACCCCTTTTTTCGATTTGGTAGGAATTTAGATACATTGTTGAATCCAACCAAAATAGCCTACACCACCTCAAGTGATCTCTAGGTTGAGTGGTCAAGGGGTTAAATACTGGGGGGGACTGACTTGACAGCTGTAGTGCAAACTCCTGTAGTAGATACTGGACTTCATATCTAATATCTCCCCCCATGTTATCATTTGTCCAGGGTTCCCACAATGGCTGGTTGGGGGTCGGTGGGCGGAGTTGCCCTTGTCTATTTTACAGACTGGAGGCTGATCCTGGACTGGGTGCCCTATATCAACGGCAAGTTCAAGGACGACTAGAGTCACCTCTATGGATCAGAATGGTAAGTGAACATAAAGTGAGAAAATAATTCTGGTGTGTTTAATTGTGTGTTTATTTCCAAAGCAACTTAACAATCCTTTCAAGCCTGTAGTTGTAGGCTATTGCGTGGCCAACAGGTGGCACTGTCCTTAAAATTAGAACTGCCATGTTCGTTGGCAATATTACAACAAAGTTACTACAAACAAAGAACACTGGTTTTTTTTCTCCCTTGGACATCACTGCACGCTTGATAGAACATCATTAATGTAGTGCACTTTTTTTTATGGATGCGCGACACTCCTCATCTCATTAGTCAAGAAAACTAAGGACAAATCAAAGTTTATTGGTTGCGTAGACAAGTTATCAGATGTTTTTTAAATGTATTTTTATTCAACCTTAATTTGAACAGGGAAGACATATTGAGACCTCGGTCTCTTTTACAAATGTGCCCTATACAAAAATTTAAAAAATATATGTAAACCGTTGAAGTCGGAAGTTTACATACACTTAGGTTGGCGTCATTAAAACTCGTTTTTCAACCACTCCACAAATTTTTTGTTAACACATCTACTTTATGCAATTTTTCCAACAATTGTTTACTGACAGATTATTTCACTTATAATTCATCGTATCACAATTCCACTGGGTCAGAAGTTTACATACAGTAAGTTGACTGTGCCTTTAAACAGCTTGGAAAATTATGTCATCGCTTTAGAAGCTTCCGATAGGCTAATTTACATAATATGAGTCAATTGGAGGTGTACCTGTGGATGTATTTCAAGGCCTACCTTCAAACTCAGTGCCTCTTTGCTTGACATCATGGGAAAATCCAAAGAAATCAGCCAAGACCCCAGAAAACAATTGTAGACCTCCACAAGTCTGGTTCATCCTTGGGAGCAATTTCCAAACGCCTGAAGGTACCACGTTCATCTGTACAAACAATAGTACGCAAGTATAAACACCATGGGACCACGCAGCCATCATACTGCTCGGGAAGGAGACGCGTTCTGTCTCCTAGAGATGAACGTACCTTGGTGCGAAAGTGCAAATCAATCCCAGAACAACAGCAAAGGACCTTGTGAAGATGCTGGAGGAAGCAGGTACAAAAGTATCTATATCCACAGTAAAACGAGTCATATATCGACATAACCTGACAGGCCGCTCAGCAAGGAAGAAGCCACTGCTCCAAAATCGCCATAAAAAAGCCAGACTATGGTTTGCAACTGCACATGGGGACAAAGATCGTACTTTTTGGAGAATGTGATGAAAGAAATAACAGCTGAAATAAATCATTCTCTCTACTATTATTCTGACATTTCACATTCTTAAAATAAAGTGGTGATCCTAACTGACCTAACACGGAATTTTTACTAGGATTAAATGTCTGGAATTGTGAAAAACTGAGTTTAAATGTATTTGGCTAAGGTGTATGTAAATTTCCGACTTCAACTGTATATACATACAGTACCTGTCAAAAGTTGACACAGCTACTCATTCCATTTTTTCTTTTGTGTGTGTGACTATTTTCTACATTGTACAATAATAGTTAAGACATCAAAACTTTGAAATAACACACATGGAATCATGTAGTAACCATAAAATCTAAATATTTTATATTTGAGATTCTTCAAAGTAGCCACTGTTTGCATTGATGACAGTTTTGCACACTCTTGGCATTCTCTCAACCAGCTTCATGAGGTAGTCCCCTAGAATGCATTTCAATTAACAGCTGTGCCTTGTTAATTTGTGGAATTTCTTTCCTTAATGCATTTGAACCAAGCAGTTGTGTTGGTAGGGGTGGTATACAGAAGATGGCCCTATTTGGTAAAAGACCATGTTCATATTAGGTCAAGAACAGCTCAAATAAGCAAAGAGAAACGACAGTCCATCATTACTTTAAAACGTGAAGGTCAGTCAATTCGGAAAATGTCAAGGACTTTGAACGTTTCTTCAAGTGCAGTCGCAAAAACCATCAAGCGCTATGATGAAACTGGCTCTCATGAGGACCACCACAGGAATGGAAGACCCAGAGTTACCTCTGCTGCCGAGGATAAGTTCATTAGAGTTACCAGCCTCAAAAATTGCAGCCCAAATAAATGCTTCACAGAGTTGAAGTAACAGACACATCACAACATCAACTGTTCAGAGGAGACTGCATGAATCAGGCCTTCGTGGTCAAGTTGCTGCAAAGAAACCACTACTAAAGGACATTAAGAACAAGAGACTTGCTTGGGCCAAGAAACACGAGCAATGGACGTTAGACCGGTGGAATTTTCTGTCCTTTGGTCTGATGAGACAAATTTGTGATTTTTGGTTCCAACCGCAGTGTCTTTGAGATGCAGAGTAGGCGAACGGATGATCTCCACATGTGTGATTCCCACCATAAAGCATGGAGGAGGAGATGGTGTGGGGGTGCTTTGCTGGTGACACGGTCTGTGATTTATTTTGAATTCAAGGCATACTTAACCAGCATGGCTACCACAGCGTTCTGCAGCGATACGCCATCCCATCTGGTTTATGCTTAGTGGGACTATCATTTGTTTTTCAACAGGACAATGACCAAACACACCTCCAGGCTGTGTAAGGGCTATTTTACCAAGAAGGAGAGTGATGGAATGCTGCATCAGATGACCTGGCCACAATCACACGACCACAACCCAATTGAGATGGTTTGGGATGAGTTGGACTGCAGAGTGAAGGAAAAGCAGCCATCAAGTACTCGGCATATGTGGGAACTCCTTCAAGACTGTTGGAAAAGCATTCCAGGTGAAGCTGGTTGAGAGAAGATCAAGAGTGTACAAAGCTGTCATTAAGGCAAAGGGTGGCTGCTTTGAATAATATTAAATACATTTTGATTAGTTTTTGGGGGGGGTTACTAGATTATTCCATATGTGTTATGCAATCAATATGTACAGTGACTTCAGAAAGTATTCACACCCCTTGACTTTTTCCACATTTTGTTGTTACAGCCTGAATTAAAAATTGTTAATTTTTTTTTTTTTTTTTTTTACTGGCCTCCGCACAATACCCCATACTGTCAAAGTGGATTCATGTTTTTAGACATTTTGACAAAATGAAAAGCTGAAATGTCTTGAGTCAGTACGTATTCAACCCCTTTGTTATGTCAAGCCTAAAGTTCAGAAGTAAAAATGTGCTTAACAAGTCATATAATAAGTTGCATGGACTGACTGTGACGTTAAAACAGAGATTCGTGATAGGTGAAAACTGAGGATGGATCAACATTGTAGTTACTCCACAATATTAACCTAATTGACACAGAGTGAAAAGAAGGAAACCGGTACAGAATAAAAATATTCTAAAACATTAATCTCGTTTGCAACAAGGCACTAAAGTAATACTGCAAAAAAATGTGGTACGGCAATTCACTTTTTGCCCTGAATACAAAGTGTTGTTTGGGACAAATCCAACACATTACTGAGTACCACTCTCCATATTTTCAAGCAAAGTGGTGTCTATATCATGTTATGGGTATGCTTATAATTGTTAAGAACTGGGGAGTTTTTCAGAATGAGAAAGAAACAGAATGAAGCTAAGCATGGGCATAATCTTAGAGGAAACCCTGGTTCAGTCAGCTTTCCACCAGACACTGGGAGATGAATTCACCTTTCAGCAGGACAATAACCTAAAACACAAGGCCAAATCTACACTGGAGTTGCTTACCAAGAAGACAGTGAATGTTCTTGAGTGGCCGAGTTAGACTTGAACATCTCTGGAGAGACCTGAAAATAGCTGTGCAGCGACGCTCCCCATTCTACCTTACAGAGCTTAAGAGGATCTGCAGAAAAGAATGGGAGAAACTCCCCAAATACAGGTGTGCCAAGCTTGAAGTGTCATACCCAAGAAGACTCCAGGCTGTAATCGCTGCCAAAGGTGCTTCAACAAAGTACTGAGTAAAGGGTCTGAATACTTGTGATATTTCTGTTGTTTTTTTAATACATTTTGCAAAAAATAAAATTATTTTTTGCTTTGTCATTATGCGGTATTGTGTGTAGATTGATTGGGGGGGGGGTTATTTAATCCATTTTAGATTAAGGCTGTAATGTAATTTTTTAAAGTCAACTGGTCAGAATACTTTCCGAATGCAAAGTAAATCTACTTGAAAATCTATGGCAGGACCCGAAAAGGGTTTACTAGCAATTGTCAACAACCAATTTGACAGAGCTTGAAGAATTTTGGAAACAACACTGGGCAAATGTTGCACAATCCTAGTGTGGAACATTCTTAGACTTACCCTGAAAAGTCAGTTGTAATCACTGCCAAATGGATTTCTACAAAGTATTGACTCACGGGTCTCATTTTCAATACATTGTGCTAAATTTTCTAAAAATATGTTTTCACTTTGTCATTATAGGTTATTGTGTGTAAATGGGTGAGAGGGGGGGGGGGGGGATATATAATTCATCCATAAAAATATTGAATCAATTTTGAATTCAGGTTGTAACACAACAAAATGTGGAATATGTCAATGGGTGTGAATACTCTGAATGCACTTTATATACACCGGATGGATTTACACGATGTACTAGGAATTGTATGTACAGCGGTATATAAATAAATATACGTTGTGTGTACAGTAGTAGAAATATTAGAATGAGCTGTTTACAATACAGTATTTAAATACATAGTATAAAACCCCAGTAACAATGCCCATGGGGCAACAGTAGCGCAGTTTCTGCTGTGGGTTCCAACTTTAAAAACTATTTACAATTTTCAGTCGTCCCCTAAGGATATGCTAGGGAATGAATAAAGAATTATATTTGTGTAATATTACTGCTAATGACTGGAGTGTTTGTCTGTCTGCAGGACTACGACTTGGAGATGGGCATGGGTGGAATGCTTGCTCTTTCTGCGTTGGCTTAAGTGGGATGACCCGACACAGAGCTTGTAGGGGTTTGCACAAAAGGATGTCATGTTAGCTTGAATGCTGTTATTTAATGTCAATAAATGTCATTTACTTACTGTCTTTGTCGTTATTCTACACAATGCAGCGTTTGAGTGGCAAACTCGTTGATACGATTGTGTGAAAGTTATTTTGAGAAGTTCCCAAAAATATTTATTAATGCATGAAGTATTTTACCAATAAATTCAATTGGTTTACAAATGCTTGTAAATATGTTTTATTTTGTTTATTAACATTCCTGGAGTGAAGTTAACGTTCATACCGCATCAAATAAGAGAAGGCATTATATCCTCCAAATAAGGACATGCTACAACCATTGGAATGGAATTGCAAATAATTGGTTAGTCAATCACTGAGAGAAACTGGTTATTGGTAAAATATTGTCTGTAAAAATGTTTTTGACACTCAATACTTTGTCCAACTGAAATACAAAGTGGTATTAGCAACCACGGTTACAGTTTAATGACTCATTTTACGCTTCCTTGCTACATAATACACATGTGGGCTGCTCTGAAGATTCAGAAAGATAGTTACATGTCACATTCCAGTTACTATCATAAAGGACACATTGTCTTGTGTTTCTTGTTGGATACATTGACTATTTGAAACACACAGGGCGACTTTGTTTCAAACCCCCATTGATATCCATGATTAACAATCAGGTTTAATCTGGGGGCGATTCTGTTTTTGCGCGGATGTCTTTCATTTCTCTCGTTGAAGGGGGAGGGGAGTGAAAGGAGGGGAGAAGGGATTTAACACAGACCGAAAGGGAGAAACCTAGATATTATGCGAGATGGACAAAAACGAGTAAGTACCCTTACACAAAGTAATACCCATCTATATTTCTGATATTGCTATATTTGACATTAAATGTGTTGTTTTAGGGATGCATTGTTGCTAAATAGTATTTTGTCATCGATGAAAGGTTTTCGTGTGGGAGGCGTTTCGGTGGTCTCGAGTGTATCCGCAAACCATTGAACTGTAGGTAGTGTTCAGGGATTCCAAATTTAGTTACACACTTACTGGTGTTGCAGTTGAACTTTTCTTAATAGCAAACCATTTTTTTCTTAATAGTTCGAGTAATTCGTTTGGTAAAGAATTCGTGAGATAACTAACTACTAATCTAGCTCTAAATAGATCATTGTTTTATACCGAATATTTCAAACAAGTAATGTAATTAATGTAGCCATCTCAACCTATGAAGCTCCTGCCTACTTAGTCCATTCATAAAAAGCATTATGTAAACGACTGAATGACAAGTGATTTTGTCGTGATAAAAAGGACTCACGGCGTTCTCGAATTTTACCTATGTGAAACTTTGCCTGAATAATGTCCTTTGTTGATTTTGTGAAATCATATTGGTAATCTATACATACTTTGGCGATAGGCTCCATTATAATGCTCTATTATAATGCTCTACTTTTGGAGCGTTCACGTAGGCTACCGCGCGCGTCAAATCAATGATTTATCAGATCGGGATTCAATAATGCAATGTTGGCGACGGTCCAATGTATTGCGGATGTAGCCCTCATTGCCCTCTCGAGGCAGGCAGTGATATGGCTAAAGGTTACGGCGGAGCGATATGCTGTAGTCTACGACAAAGAGCTGCGATAAATCGGGAGGGAGATCCCATGAATAGTGTTTGAGCCCTATGTCACTAATGGACGGAGTCATTGTATAAAACACGAAATGTAACCACAAATATAAAAACGCTGTAACCCCAAATATAAAAACGTTAGCAAAGAGAATCACTGAACACTTCACAGGAGAACATGGAGAAGAAAAGGTGGGAATGCTTGGCTCTCCCCAAGGGCTGGCAGATCGAAGAAGTGACCAGAAAGTCGGGGTTGTCTGCGGGAAAAAGCGATGTCTATTATTTTAGGTAAAGTTACTGAGAAAGAGGAGGGTGTTCTCATGCAAATGTAGTCTACGGGCGGTATTACAAGGGGGTTGGGGCTCTGGGTTCACTTGGAGGGGGGTGACCTGGAGACAGAAAGTCGGGGAGTGGAGTAGCCGATATTACTGTTCTATTTGTGGCATCAGGGTAACTAGGCCACCTCTCATAGCGTAGTTCTACATAATTGTTGGATAAGGATCTTGGTAACCACTGTTTAGCCTATGTAGGCCTAAGAACCTGTCAACCTAGTGCAACAGAGTTAGGTTATGTGAATGATTGCATTACAAATAGCCTAGCCTGATTTAAAGTCCTTACAATAGCCTTATCATTTTATTTGACCAGAGGAACTAACTATTAAATAGTCGACTAGCCGATTGTTTAATAGCCACAGAGGAACAAACATGAAACCACAAGTTGTTATTTTTTAGGCTAGGTGAGGAGGAGCGGGGGAGGCGGGTCGATTGTATAGTTTGTGGTAGGCTACCTTATACCGCATTTTGATTCTGTGGTGTGATGCACGCACCTTATTTTCAAGTTAATTGTCTCAATTTATGATGTTGAAAGCAAGTGCAAGATTTTTTGCATTAATTATCAGCAAGCACGGATGTTTCCATAGTTTGGTCAATCATACAAAGTTTTAAATGTTTTAGAAAATCGTAATGCATCAAAATAAACAGTGCATCAATAGGCTACGTGTTTGAGATATAACTGGTTATTATAGCAGAATATGCATTTCCATTGCTGATTTATCAACGCCTTTGTCCACGGATTAAGATCTAGATGAAATGGGCCCTGTCGTTATGCTGACAACTAACTAGGCAGTAGAAGGCGACCGACCACCCGCTACACAATTAATTGTGAAACAATGTTTCCAATCGAATGTTCGAAATGTTGCAATATTTATTGCTCTTGATTGCCCAGTTACATTGTATCCCAATAGGTCATTTATCTGAAACTATTGTATACGTTTATTGGTGAATTGGTTATACATTTGGGAATATACAATACATTAACATGTATTCTACTGCTTAAATAGTTTATTATACAATTACACAAAACATTGGTAAATTGTTTTGTTGTTAAATAAATAAAATGCTTATGCAAAGACTCATTGTTTACACATTAATTCCATATGAATAATCTGTGAATAGTAAATCCTTGGCTGTGTTGGTTCTTGCATGATATCTTGTTTTACATCTACTCTTCATGTCTCCAGTTTTTTTTTTGTTCAGCTTAACTTGTTTGTTGCAGAATCTGGGTGTCTGTCTCTGTCTGTTTGCAGCTTTTCTGATCTACAGGTAACTGCCAAAATAAAGGAAACCTGAACATAAATTGTCTTAATAGGGCGTAGGGCCACCATGAGCCAGAACCACTTCAATGCACTATGGCATAGATTTTAAGTGCCTGGAACTCTGACTGTGGTGGAAAATGCTGTCTCAGGCGTCGCTCTAGAATCTCCCATAAGTGTTCAATTGGGCTCAGTTCTGGTGACTGAGACTGCCATAGCATATGGCTTAAATCATTTTCATGCTCATCAAACCATTGAGTGGCCACTCGTGCCCTGTGGATGGGGGCATTGTCATGCTATGGGGGCATAGCCATGGTAGCCAAAATAATGGCATGTCCAACCTTTTTACACATGACCCTAAGCATTATGGGATGTTAATTGCTTAATTAACTCAGGAACCACAACTGTGTGGAGCACCTTCTTTCAATATACTTTATATCCCTCCCTTTTATATCCCTCCCTTTATATCCCTCAAGTGTTTCCATTATTTTGTCAGTTACCTTACCTCTATCTCTCTACCTTTCCCCTCTTGCTAGCCCCTGGTCAGTTGTCCATAGCCTAACACTATTGTCTGTTGTTTCCCCCCACACCTAGTCCAACCGGGAAGAAGTTTCGGAGCAAGCCTCAGCTGGCTCGTTACCTTGGCAACCAGATGGACCTCGGCTCCTTCGACTTCCGCACGGGGAAGATGCTCATGAGTAAACTGAACAAGAACAGGCAGAGACTGCGCTATGACAACAACAATCAGACCAAGGTGAGAGGGTTGTCTTCTGAAGTAATATTTCTAGACACTTTGGACAAACTCTTCTCAATGACTGCACCCTTATTCGCTGTCAAACCAGCCGTTAGAAGAAAAAATGAATGCAGAATAACGTGTTTCAAGACTTTTCTCCCAGGTGCTAAGGATAACCCACATATCTAGTATTTCAGAAACAGCACTGTGGCAACATAGTGTTGGTTGTCACTGTCGACTAATGTTTCTTTGTGTGTCTTCAAGGGCAAGCCAGACCTGAACACATCACTCCCCGTCAGACAGACTGCTTCCATCTTTAAGCAACCTGTCACCAAGGTTACCAACCACCCCAGCAACAAAGTCAAGACAGATCCACAGAAAGCCGTCGACCAGCCGAGACAGGTAAACACAGCCATGAGCCTGTCTGCTATGTAATGTAAACTACAGTTACATTGAGTTATATGCTTTTATTCCTGAAGATAATTTTGACTAATGAGACACAAATGAATTTAGATTTGATTTGTGGGTTTTTTCACAGCTTTTCTGGGAGAAGAAGCTTGGTGGTCTCGATGCCTTTGACATCGCAGAGGAGCTAGTGAAGACAATGGACCTGCCTAAAGGTCTTCAAGGTAAGAGTCCCGTGTGGCTATGCTCAACCAACTGGGGTCCTGTGTGACTCAGTTGGTAGAGCAAGGCGCTTGCAGCCCCAGGTTTGTGGGTTTGATTCCCACAGGGGACCAGTACGGGTAAAATGTATGAAAATGTATGCACTCACTACTGTAAGTCGAATAAGAGCGTCTGCTAAATGAATGAATGAAATGTAAATGTAAGAGAGAGAGCCAAGTATGATCCCCATTTCCTGTTATTTTTTTAATGTCTTCTCGCTACTGGGATTGTGAACACCTGTCTGTCTTCTAGGAGTTGGACCTGGATGTACAGACAAGACTCTACTGTCAGCGATAGCCAGCGCCCTGCACACCAGTGCAGCCCCCATCACCGGTCAGCTGTCTGCAGCCGTGGAGAAGAACCCAGGGGTGTGGCTCAACACATCGCAGCCCCTTTGCAAGGCCTTCATTGTCACTGACGAGGACATCAGGTAGGCTACACACAGGAGTGTACACTATATCCATGGAGTCCTATCGGTGCCGAAAGTAATGGCACCTGTTAATTTCTGATGTCATTTAATGAATGTATAAATTGAATAACTGAATACATTAATGGAATTGTATTTTAACATTATGACACAATGCTGATTCTCCTTTGCTATTTTCATCTCAGTCCATATCTCTAAATGCTTTGGTGTGTTATCTGCTCATGGTGAGTGCAGGAAGCAGGAGGAGCTGGTGTACAGTGTGAGGAAGAAGCTGGAGGAGGCTCTAATGGCGGACATGTTGGCTCATGTGGAGGAAGCAGCCAGCGAGGGCGACTCACTCGAGGAGGACAACGACGCCATGGAGGCTGTATAGCAGAGGTAGGCTACTGTTCAAAGGTGTCAGTATTGTTGAAAGATGGGAGAGATGGAGACCCGTACACTGTCAAAAGAGGAATAAATCCAAAACTGAGGCTTCAATATAGATGTTTGACACTGATGATGGCTTGATGCCGAAACGTTTTAATTTCTGCACAATGAACAATCATGATGCCCAATAAAACCTCTTTGTGTATTTAAGCCTCAGTTTTGTATGTATTCCTCTTTTTATATATTTTTTACAGTGTGTATGTCTCTATCTCTTCCAGTATTCTCATTTTGATACCTACGCTCCTGGAACAGACACTATTTGGTTTAAAAAACCTTTAAAGTCGGTTGACGGCCTCCTTTTGTTGAAAATAAAATTGTGATGGTTGTTCAGGCTCGTACAGCATTTATGGTTTCTCAATAGATGTCAGTGTTTTAATTTCAGAGCTGCGAAGCGTACCACCCAAGGGGATGACACATTTATAATATGATTTACTGTCTGTATTTGTTTTGTATTTCAACAAATCTCTTCCTCTCTCCTCTCTTCCAGGGTGATGGGGAGTTAGAGTAGTTTGGATGGGTTTTTCAACACCTTATCACAGGACCATGAAACAGGAACCCTGTACCAATCCAACCAAAAGAACTGCCCACTTTCCACCTACTACACCTCTGAAGCTTTACCTACCTACCACCCACCTCGCCCGCTGGTTGGGCTCTTCTGGCTCCAGTGCCAAGAAAGGACTTGGACTGAGCCATTCTGAATCAAATAATTTAGCTAATAATCAATCTTTCTTTTGAAAAAGAGAGCATCAAATAACTTTTTGACAGCACATAGTGAAAGGAGAGCGATTTACATACAGTATGACAAATTCAGTGTTCAATGATGTAGTTTTATTTTTTACAAGACATTGTATGAATTTTCTGAATGTGAGATATATGTTGTGACAAACATGTCAACCCCCCCCCCCCCCCCCCCAAAAAAAACTACTTTTTAAATGTATTGGGAGATTTTCAATTAGTAGTGAATGGTGTTTTTCTTTCTGGGTTTCTAATGCACTCCATGGGGATCGATGGACCATAGTGTAAGGGTACTTTGGTACAGTTTATAGGGCTATGTGAGAGAGGCTTTGATGAGAGGGAACAATATAGTTGCCCAAATGATGCACTCTAAAGCATGTCTTATAGTCACAGGACAGAGAATTAGTGAAAAATGATTGAATCGTGTTCTCAAGGAAATATCCTTGTCATTGTAATGTAGTCCATTCAAACCCCTTACCAAGTATTGACCAAAGATGGTTCATGTCATTTTTGGAAAGTCTTACAGTATTCTACTGTAGTTCTTTTGTTATAGCATCATATTCAGCTTCTCAATAGCTAGTGATGTTTCCACGTGACACTGAGTTATGAGTGAAGTCATACTGTACATTGTTAAAATGGGTACAATGGTGTAGAAGTGACTTGGACCCTTCTCTCCTGCATTGTGTAGATTTGATTCATTTTAACACTCATTGTGCTCACTGAAGTTGTTGGTTTAACGTTGCTGTTTCTAGCCAATGCATGTTTGTCCCATGGCCATGCTTTTTAAATGTTTCCAATGATGGGTCAAAGCCATCACAACACTTGCTGCCTCCATTATCTTGTGCACTGGGTGCCAGACAGAGTAAACTAAGCAGATTTTGTTTGAATAAAGATTAAGGGCTGGACTCAATCTGTATCGTGGAAGATCTGTGTTAAATTTTATGGTAATTGTTCGACATTCCGTCGACATATGCAGCGTTTACCGTGAATGCAGTCTTTTAAATGCCTTTTTGGGGCGGCAGGTAGCCTAGTGGTTAGAGCGTTGGCCCAGTAACCGAAAGGTTGCTGGATCGAATCCCCGAGCTGACAAGGTAAAAATCTGTCATTCTGCCCCTGGACAAGGCAGTGAGCCCACCTAGGCCTTCATTGTAAATTAAGAATTTGTTCTTAACTGATTTGCCTAGATAAATAAAGATTGTATTTTTTTTTATTACGTTTTTTTTTTAATATCGAGCTATAGCGTGGATTTTCCACAATGTAGATTAAATCCAGCCCAAAGATTCTCAGTGTTGAGAAAACTAATTGTGCTTTGTACATATACCCACAAAGTTTGATGTATGTTTGAATTGTCAAGCTCAATGAGATCCCTATCCAACATCAGCAGGCTGAACTGAATTTTATGTTACTGAATAAAATGTATCGGTATATCAACAGAATACGGTTTCATTTTTCCTTTGTCAGTTTTTGTCTCTATTTTGATGAGCCATACTTGATACTTCCTTGTCTTGTATCTTCTGAATAATACAGGTGTTTAACAGTGCTGAGAAGGCAACCACAGCTTGGGGTTAACTGCTGCGGTGAATGAGACCGTTGAAGAGAAGTGCTTGTAAATCCTTCCATCTCAATCACCTCCTCGAGATTAACAGTTAACCTGACTGCTGCCTCTCAGGGGTTTTCATGTCACTGTCAAACAGAACAAAGTGCAAAGGGACAGAGCGGTGCTTGAACACACTCATAGGGGAGGAGGACACAAACTATCTCGGAGAGGATACCCTTGTTGCCTTTTTGAGTAATTTAGGAGACCCCTTCTGAAATTGGTCAGGGTTTTTGCAGGCAGAGGGTTCATATCTGGAAAAGATTATGATTGGAACTATGGAGTTGTACGCCAAGGTAAGTGTTTGAGCCTGTATGTCTGAATAGCGGAGTAGACTTCCTTCTTTTTTTACAGTTTAATTTCAATGAAGTCATAGTTTATCCAGAGGGTTAAGTACCTTGCCCAAAGGTAGGCACATTGACAGATTGTTCTAGTTGGCTCTGGGATTCAAACAGCAACCTTTCAGTTACTGGCCTAACACTCTGAACCACTAGGCTACCTGCTGGCTACCTTTTGTATGTAACACGAGGGCATAATCTTAGTAATAGAGATGTAATAATTGGAAATGCTTTAAATGCCCATGCTCAAGGAACTAGACTCTTCTAGCAATGACACACACAATATCATATTGCACAGGAAGTATTGTGTGTTGAGCCAAGAGGTTGCCATTACTGGGATAGATCTGCGAGAACATAATGAGTAATCCAAGATGAGACAGAGAGGGATGACGGACGTTAATTCTTAACGACATTTAGGGTGTTTTATGCTGATGGACGACAAATGTCTTGCTTGGGTGGGACCTGGCAGTAAAAGGCACACGGAGTAATAACAGACTTTAGAGCAGTAGAACAGATAGTGTCCCGTGTGATGTAATACTATCCTCTACAGCTGTGTTTTTGGCCAACTGGCAGTTGGGCCTGTCCACCTGGTGTGAAAGTGATACAGCAAAGGGTGTTGGTCATTAGTACAGGAAATCCCCCTCAATGCATGCTCACTTTTTCACTGTGTTTCTTCAATGAGCTCAACGTTTGTGATAACGTTTATTTCTGTAACAGGGTGCCAGTGTGTGGGTACCTGATCCAGAGGCAGTGTGGGTATCAGCCAAGCTCCTCAAGGACTACAACCTTGGAGATGAGAATGTGGTGCTGCAGATCAGCGATGGCAGGGTGACACACTCACACACAGTCAAGAGCTGGCATACTGTAGATGTATTGTTAGTCGCTCTGGATAAGCATTTGATAATGACAAATATTGAATGTGCCACCCCTCTAGGAGGTGCAGTACCCAGTGGTGCCACCCTCTGGCCTCCCCCCTCTGGCGAACCCTGATATTCTGGAGGGGGAGAATGACCTCACTGCTCTCAGCTTCCTACACGAGCCTGCTGTTCTACACAACCTGAGAGTCCGATTCCTGGACTACAGCAGTATCTACACCTACTGTGGTAAGGAACAGAGAGAGACGGAGAGAGAGCCAGAAAGAGATTGGGGGTGGAGGTCTTTCTTCAGATGCTGTTTTGCCAGTGGACAGATATATGCAGCTCCTGTGTGCTCCTGCTTTTATGATTATAACCTCATAATCCCATCTTTACTAGGTGTAAAGTTCACAGGGACATGGCCTCCTCTCTTTGGCTTCATACAAATTGGTTCTCCATAAGATGCTAAATAAACATTAACCTGAGAACACATGCATCTTATGTGATTGCTGTGATATGTTGCAGACATAAACAATAATCGAAGCAGTTTTGATATATAAAAAGTCATAGGAAAAATAATATTAATATCTTGTATTCTTACAGATTACTTTTATTCGATTAATAACACTGTCATTTACAGTGGTAGAAAAAGTACCCAATTGTCATACTTGAGTAAAATTAAAGATACCTTAATTGTCACACCCTGACCATAGAGAGCCCTTGTTTCTCTATGGTGTAGTAGGTCAGGGCGTGACTGGGGGTATTCTAGTTTATTATTTCCATGTGGTGTTCTAGGTTATTTTTCTATGTTGGTGATTTGTATGGTTCCCAATTAGAGGCAGCTGGTAATCGTTGTCTCTAATTGGGGATCATATTTAGGTAGCATTTTTCCCACCTGTGTTTGTGGGATATTATTTTGTGTTTTGTGCATGTGCACCACGTAGTCACGTTTCGTTGTTAGTTTATTGATTTATTGTTTTGTTTTTGCTAAGTTTCACTTTATAATAAATATGTGGAACTCAACATCCACTGCGGCTTGGTCCGTCTCCACACGTACAGTGAGGGAAAAAAGTATTTGATCCCCTGCTGATTTTGTACCTTTGCCCACTGACAAAGAAATTATCAGTCTGTAATTTTAATGGTAGGTTTATTTGAACAGTGAGAGACAGAATATCAACAAAAAAATCCAGAAAAACGCATGTCAAAAATTTTATAAATTGATTTGCATTTTAATGAGGGAAATAAGTATTTGACCCCTCTGCAAAACATGACTTAGTACTTGGTGGCAAAACCCTTGTTGGCAATCACAGAGGTCAGATGTTTCTTGTAGTTGGCCACCAGGTTTGCACACATCTCAGGAGAGATTTTGTCCCACTCCTCTTTGCAGATCTTCTTCAAGTCATTAAGGTTTCGAGACTGACGTTTGGCAACTCGAACCTTCAGCTCCCTCCACAGATTTTCTATGGGATTAAGGTCTGGAGACTGGCTAGGCCACTCCAGGACCTTAATGTGCTTTTTCTTGAGCCACTCCTTTGTTGCCTTGGCCGTGTGTTTTGGGTCATTGTCATGCTGGAATACCCATCCACGACCCATTTTCAATACCCTGGCTGAGGGAAGGAGGTTTTCACCCAAGATTTGACGGTACATGGCCCCGTCCATCGTCCCTTTGATGCGGTGAAGTTGTCCTGTCCCCTTAGCAGAAAAACACCCCCAAAGCATAATGTTTCCACCGCCATGTTTGACGGTGGGGATGGTTTCTTGGGGTCATAGGCAGCATTCCTCCTCCTCCAAACACGGCAAGTTGAGTTGATGCCAAAGAACTCCATTTTGGTCTCATCTGACCACAACACGTTCACCCAGTTGTCCTCTGAATCATTCAGATGTTCATTGGCAAACTTCAGACGGGCATGTATATGTGCTTTCTTGAGCAGGGGGACCTTGCGGGCGCTGCAGGATTTCAGTCCTTCACGGCGTAGTGTGTTACCAATTGTTTTCTTGGTGACTATGGTCCCAGCTGCCTTGAGATCATTGACAAGATCCTCCTGTGTAGTTCTGGGCTGATTCCTCACCATTCTCATGATCATTGCAACTCCACGAGGTGAGATCTTGCATGGAGCCCTAGGCCAAGGGAGTTTGACAGTTCTTTTGTGTTTCTTCCATTTGCGAATAATCGCACCAACTGTTGTCACCTTCTCACCAAGCTGCTTGGCAATGGTCTTGTAGCCCATTCCAGCCTTGTGTAGGTCTACAATCTTGTCCCTGACATCCTTGGAGAGCTCTTTGGTCTTGGCCATGGTGGAGAGTTTGGAATCTGATTGATTGATTGCTTCTGTGGACAGGTGTCTTTTATACAGGTAAGAAACTGAGATTAGGAGCACTCCCTTTAAGAGTGTGCTCCTAATCTCAGCTCGTTACCTGTATGAAAGACACCTGGGAGCCAGAAATCTTTCTGATTGAGAGGGGGTCAAATACTTATTTCCCTCATTAAAATGCAAATCAATTTATAACGTTTTTGACATGCGTTTTTCTGGATTTTTTTTGTTGTTATTCTGTCTCTCACTGTTCAAATAAACCTACCATTAAAATTATAGACTGATAATTTCTTTGTCAGTGGGCAAACGTACAAAATCAGCAGGGGATCAAATACTTTTTCCCCTCACTGTACGTGACATTAATAGAAAATGACTCAAGTAAAAGTGAAAGTCGCCCAATAAAATACTACTTGAGTGAAAGTCTAAAAGTATTTGATTATAAATATACTTAAGAATCAAAAGTAAATGTAACTGCTAAAATATACTTAAGTATCAAAAGTAAAAGTTTAAATCATTTCAAATTCCTTATATTAAGCAAACCAAACAGCCCGATCTTGGTTTTTTAATTTACGGATAGCCAGGAACACGCTCCAACACTCAGACATAATTTACAAACAAAGCATGTTGGTTTAGTGAGTCTGCCAGATCAAAGCCAGTAGGGATGACCAGGGATGTTCTCTATAAGTGTGTGAATTGGACAATTGTCCTGTCCTGCTAAGCATTCAAAATGTAACGAGTACTTTTGGTTGTCACGGAAATGTCTGGAGTAAAAAGTACATTATACAATGTAGTGGACTAAATGTAAAAGTTGTCAAAAATATAGATAGTATAGTACAGATACCCCGAAAAACTACTTAAATAATACTTTAATGTATTTTTACTTAAGTACTTTAAACCATTGGTCATTCACACCAACTGCTCATTCCAGGGATTGTGTTGGTGGCCCTCAACCCGTATGACCAGCTGCCCATCTATGGAGAGGAAGTGATCGATGCCTACAGTGGGCAGGACATGGCTGACATGGAGCCTCACATCTTCTCTGTGGCAGAAGAGGCCTACCGCACCATGACCAGGTCAGGGGTTAAAGGTCAAGGGCCAGGGGTCACCCTAGTCTTTGGTCTCCATTTTATATGCCCTTTGTTACCTCAAAACACTGTCGTTTTGACTGCTCCTTGGGGGGTTGGGCCAGGGTTGTTGTTCTTTGTAAAGAGCTCTATACAGATAAAATAGCCGTGACACGAGAGAGCCTTTGATCAGATCTCTTTAGTTGCCCTGTGTGACAAATAGCTCTGTAAATGACAAGATTATTAAGAGGGTAGTTGTCTATGTATGCAGGGAGGAGAAGAACCAGTCCATTATAATCAGTGGGGAATCTGGAGCAGGGAAAACAGTCTCTGCTAAATTCACCATGCGCTACTTTGCTGTGGTGGGGGGAGCAGCCCAGCAGACCAGTGTGGAGGAGAGAGTACTGGCCTCCAACCCCATCATGGAGGTACTGACATGTGGGTGAATGAGTACTCTTAACCTGCAATGCGGTTCACGCACATTTTTTTAAGAGTGTGATTTTGGAAAAAGCATGTATTTTGCATATAAAAAATGAGTACTGTATTATATCAGTATTCAGTTGTAAAGGTAATAGCTAAAACAGTGTAATGTATCATATTTGTAATTCTTTCCTTTACTCTTTAGTCCATTGGGAATGCTAAGACTACACGCAATGACAACAGTAGCCGGTTTGGGAAGTACATCGAGATCGGCTTTGGACGGAAGGGGGATATCATTGGGGCCAACATGAGGACGTACCTGCTGGAGAAGTCTCGAGTCGTCTTCCAGGCGTCACGGGAGAGAAACTACCACATCTTCTACCAGCTGTGTGCTTCTAGAGACCTGCCAGAGATGAGAGTCCTCAAACTGGGTGAGACTGGACCACATTGTATTCAGGAACTTATTACAAGGTCAACAGCAGGGAACAAATGAACGTCAGTGGGTCTAGCAGTGTATTTCAGAATGTGTTCATTATGTGTTTTGATGTGTGTTTCTGCAGGTGGTGCGGAAACGTTCCGCTACACGAACCAAGGAGGGGAAGATTCCATGCAGATCCCAGGCACTGATGACGTAGTAGATCTGGAGCGCACTCGTAATGCTTTCACCATTCTGGGTATACAGCTTCTATATTAAACACGTCTATGCTAACATGTTTACTCTGACTGTAGTGGTATGCAGTTTGAACATGCCGGTGTTGTGTGTACTCCTCCAGGTGTGCCTCCTGACCAGCAGATGGAGCTCTTCAGGATCCTTGCAGCTGTTCTGCACCTGGGCAATGTCAACATCCAGGCCAGTGGGAGAGGTGGTGATCGAAGTTACATTGATGTAAGACTTTTTGTTTTTTCTTACATTTTTGTCCAGTATTTCCCTGAAACTCTCTCACATAATTCGTTAAAATATTCCATAACCAGGGGGAGGAGCATTCCCTGTCGGTGTTCTCCAAGCTGCTGGGGGTGGAGCGGACCCAGATGGCCCACTGGCTGTGCCACCGCAGGCTGGCAGTAGGGGGAGAGATGTTGGTCAAGCCCATGCCTGGTCAGCAGTCCCTAGAGGCCCGGGATGCCCTGGCCAAGCATGTGTATGGTCAGCTGTTCACCTGGACAGTGACCCGGCTAAACTCAGCCCTCCGAGCCCAGAGCGAGCAGCCCAAGTCATTTATTGGGGTGCTGGACATCTATGGGTGAGTAGAAAGGGCAGGGGGTCACACTTTAGACAAAGTTGTTGTTATACCTGTAATTACGGTAATGACTGTAGTAACAACGTGTTGATTTCCCTTTTTGTCCATTTCTCTTTGGCAGGTTTGAGACGTTTGAAAGGAACAGTTTTGAACAGTTCTGTATAAATTACGCCAATGAGAAAGTGCAGCAGCAATTCAACAGGGTGAGTCACCAAGTTAGACATCTATATGAACGTGTTATCCTCATGTCCCCTCGGTAACCCTTGGTCTCCCTCTCCTCCCCTCACCCATGCAGCACGTGTTCCAGTTGGAGCAGGAGGAGTATGTCCGCGAGGAGCTGCCGTGGAGCAGGATAGAGTTCAGTGATAACCAGCCGTGCATCACTCTCATCGAGGGACAGCTGGGCCTGCTCGACCTGCTGGATGAGGAGTGCAGGGTCAGTCAGTCACAGTCCTGGTTTCTATCAAGACCACATTGTGTTGTGTCTGCTTTGTGTTCATGTGTCCAAACCGGTTTGAAATACAATAAGTACACGTACTCAGGATATGCTGTGCTTCTAAATCATCACTGAGTGCACTGACAAGCCATGAACGCCTTGTGATGGATTTGATCCCCCACAATTTCAAAAAAATATGTATATGTAAAACAAAAGCAAGTCCTGCCAGAAAAATAATTATCCTATTAAAAGTCAAACTTCAAAGTATTTATATTAAAAACAGAAGATTTATCAAATGTACATTGATCCAGAAAAACCTTACCTCCCATGGTGTCTGTTTTCTTGATCAGATGCCCAAAGGTTCAGAGGAGAGCTGGGCGAGGAAGCTGTATGATCAGCATCAGAGTAACAACCCCAGTCCACACTTCCGCAAACCTCGAATGTCCAACACTGCCTTCATCATCCTGCACTTTGCTGACATGGTGAGCTAGTTATATTAGCCAGAGTATATTAGATGCCTCAGTTTGACCTGTTTACAGAATGTGCTGGTTGCGGTAAAGTATTTGACTTAAACTTTCTTCTTTTGTTTGTCAGGTCCAATATGAATGTGATGGGTTTTTAGACAAGAACCGGGACACAGTTTTTGAGGAACCCATCAACATCCTAAGAGCCAGTCAGGTATCACCTGTCAATGTTTTAAATTACAACTATGATGATCTGCATTCACACAGTGAGGATCTGCAGCTTCCCCTGTCAGAAGTGTCTTGGCTCACTTTTCTTACCTCCCTGTCAGTTTTGAGTGCATCTGAAGAGTAGAGGAATTTGAGGGAGGCTCACTGAGGAACCAGATTTCAGCTGTCCACTTTTGTCGGACTGGGGTGAAATCTAGGCTGAGATCAAGATCCTAGGGTGAAATGGAGGACAATCCTTTTTAACCTACTGTAACCCGGTCTGTCTGTCTCTCCGTCAGTCTGAGCTGGTGTCTGAGCTGTTCCAGCAGAAGCCAGTAGGGGGCAGTCTGTCCATCTCAGGGGGGAAGTCCTCTCTGCCCAATGGCAGTCTGCGCTCTGGCCCTGGGAAGAGAGCTCAGCGGGAACACAAACTCACTGTGGGCTTCCAGGTACTATATGCCTTCCCCTGCTGTGGCCAAGCAACACCATTCATTTCCAGCTTTTAACAGTTGACAGAATGTATTTGTTTTCTTGCTGCCATATAATGTCTGTATTACTTCATCCATGGCTCGTTGCATGTTGTTGTATGTTCTATGGACTGTAGGACAGGAGTGTGAGTTTGTGTGTTCCTCCATGTTTCTTCAAACAGTTCCGTCAGTCTCTGCAGCTGCTGATGGACACTCTGAACAGCACCACCCCCCACTACATCCGCTGTATTAAGCCCAATGACCTCAAAGAGCCTTTTATGTGAGTCAGACCCCTGTGCACCAGCCATGTGTGTGTGTGTGTGTTTGTGGTGGGGGAGGCGTGTGTGTGCGGTGTGTTTAACAGTGTGTATAATGTGTGTATTATGTGGAGAGAGGTGATAAACAGTATGTTATCTGTGTTTGTTGGGTGTGTATTATGTGTTGCGTTGTGTGTATAATATCAATATTGTCAGTAGAGGTGTGTGTGTGTGTGTGCAGCGTGTTAAGCAGATTTCCCCTCTCAGGTTTGACCCTAAAAGGGCCGTCCAGCAGCTGCGCGCCTGTGGGGTGCTAGAGACCATACGCATCAGTGCTGCAGGCTACCCATCCAGGTACACAGCACATTTAACATCAGCTTCACCTTTGGAATATTCACAGATAAACCAATCACATATACAGAAAACTGATGCATAGTAGCATAGTTATTTCACCAATGCAGAACACTGTATCTGTCCTGTAGCCACCAACATCTATGAAAAACGCACAATTAAAGATCTCAAGAGTATTTGTACTCACTCTGTGAAAATGTGTCCCTCTCTTCCTTCCACCATCTTGGTCCCAGGTGGACCTATGCAGAGTTCTTCAGCCGGTACCGGGTGCTGCTGCGCGGGGGTGAGGTTCAGACCCAGGAACAGATCCAGGCGTTGTGCCAGAGGGCCCTGCCGGAGCTCATTCCAGACCCAGAGCAGTATTGCTTTGGGAAGACCAAGGTGTTCTTCCGTGCTGGGCAGGTGGCTCTGCTGGAGAGGCTGAGGGCAGAGAGACTGAGGGCGGCCGGGGTGATCATCCAGAGCTGGGTCAGAGGCTGGCTGGGCCGCAGGCGATACATCAAGACCCGCTGGGCAACACTCACCATCCAGAGATACACAAGAGGAGCCCTGTCTAGGCGGTGAGAGCAGAATGACTGTGGCACAATAGCACGTGAATCTGCTTTACAATTTATACTGTCATATAGTACAGTGTGTCTCAGCAGTAGGCTACCTACATTTGTACAATTATTTAAGCGACTGTTCTGTTCTGTGTGATCTAGGCTGGCAGACCTTCTGCGCTACACCAAGGCAGCGCTGGTCATCCAGAAGACATACCGTATGGTGGCGATAAGACAGATGTTTCTGATGATCCGCGAGGCCACCGTCACCATCCAAGCTTTCACCAGGGGCTCGCTGGCACGACGCCAATACAGACTGGTGAGGAAACGCTGGCACAAAGGCCCCAGAATTTTTTTATCAATGCATCTAATGTTTTTTTTTTTTACAGCTTTAATATAAAATGCATTTCATACATGTAATAACTCAAACCTCCAGAGATAAGTCAAGGCAGGGCTCCAGCCCCAGGAACTATTCCTCAGTAATATCAGATCCAGATTCTAGACTATCCTGATACATTGAGTGTACAAGAACACCTTCCTAATATTGAGTTGCGTCCCCTTTTGCCCTCAGAACAGCCTCCCACAGTTGTGTCAAGTTGGCTGGATGTCCTTTGGGTGGTGGACCATTCTTGATACACACGGGAAACTGTTGAGCGTGAAAAACCCAGCAGCTTTGCAGTCCTTGACACACCTACTACCTACTACTTGCCTGGCACCTACTACCATACCCTCTGAATGGCACACACACATAATCCTTGTCTCAAGGCTTAAAATCCTTCTTTAACCTGTCTCCTCCCCTTCATCTACACTGATTGAAGTGGACTTAACAGGTGACATCAATAAGGGATCATAGCTTTCACTTGGATTCACCTGGTCAGTCTATGTCATGGGAAGAGGAGGTGTTCCTAATGTTTTGTCCACTCAGTGTCCTTAATCATAACTGTGTGCAATAATATAATGCATCTCTTCTATCCTCTCCCTCCCCAGGTGGTGGCAGAGCGGGCTGCGGTGCTGCTCCAGTCTGCAGTGCGTGGCTGGCTGGCCCGCCTTGCTTACAGGAGGGTGAGGGCAGCCATAGTGTTGATGCAGTGTTGTGTGAGGCGGCGGGCAGCCAGGAGGGAGCTGCTGAAGCTGAAGGCAGAGGCTCGCTCGGTGGAGAAGTTCAGAGAACTCAACAAGGGCATGGAGGTCAAACTGATGCAGCTGCAGCTCAGGGCCGACCAGAAGGTGAGATGCTGGGGTCATGGAAGGTGGTGAGAAAGGGATGGGTGGATGTGTAGAAGGGTGGAGAAGCCTGAGAAGGGGATGGTGAGGGGGCTTAGAAGAAGATGGGTAGAGGAGACCAGGTGTTTCTAGGGGGCTGGTGAATTTTGATGAGCTGTTTAGAGGTTTTGGTACATCCAGAGTGGAAAAAATACATGTGCAAAATGAATAATACAGAAGTGAACCTTTATGTGTGTGTTTATGTGCGTGTTTATGTGCGTTTTTGTGTGTGTGTTTATGTGTGTGTGTATGTGTGTGTGTATTTTTTGTGTTTATGTGTGTGTTGATGTGTATGTGTGTGTTTATTTTTTGTATTTATGTGTGTGTTTATTTTTTGTATTTATGTGTGTGTTTATGTGCTTGTTTATGTGTGTGTTTATGTGTGTGTTTATTGTGTGTGTTTATGTGTGTTTGTGTGTGTATGTGTGTGTGTTTGTGCGTGTGTATGTGTGTGTTTATTTTTTGTGTTTATGTGTGTGTTTATGTGTGTGTGTATGTGTGTGTTTGTGTGTGTTTATGTGTGTGTATGTGTGTGTGTTTATGTGTGTGTTTATGTGCGTGTTTATATGTGTGTTTGTGTGTGTTTGTGTGTTTGTGTGTGTGTGTGTGTGTGTTTGTGTGTGTGTGTGTGTGTGTGTTTGTGTGTGTGTGTGTGTGTGTTTATGTGTGTGTGTATGTGTGTGTTTATTTTTTGTATTTATGTGTGTGTTTATGTGTGTGTTTATGTGCTTGTTTATGTGTGTGTTTATGTCTGTGTTTATTGTGTGTGTATGTGTGTGTGTTTATGTGTTTATGTGTGTTTGTGTGTGTTTGTGTGTTTGTGTGTGTATGTGTGTGTGTTTGTGTGTGTGTATGTGTGTGTTTATTTTTTGTGTTTATGTGTGTGTGTATGTGTGTGTGTATGTGTGTGTTTATGTGTGTGTATGTGTGCGTGTTTATGTGTGTGTTTATGTGTGTGTTTATGTGTGTGTTTATGTGTGTGTTTGTGTGTGTGTTTATGTGTGTGTTTATGTGTGTGTGTGTGTGTGTGTGTGTGTTTATGTGTGTGTTTATGTGTGTGTTTATGTGTGTGTGTTTATGTGTGTGTGTGTGTGTGCATGTGTGTGTTTATGTGTGTGTTTGTGTGTGTGTGTGTGTGTGTGTGTGTGTGTGTGTGTGTGTGTGTGTGTGTGTGTGTGTGTGTGTGTGTGTGTGTGTGTGTTTATGTGTGTGTGTGTGTGTGTGTGTATGTATGTATGTGTTTATGTGTGTGTTTATGTGTGTGTTTATGTGTGTGTGTCCAGGCCAGGGAGAGCGTTGCTCTGAGAGAGACCCTCCAGGCGGAGCGTAAGGCCCACAACACTGAGCTGGACGCCCTGCGGGGGGCGCTAGTTAAGCTGGAGAACCAGTTAGAGACCCAGCTCCAGACCCAGCAGTCTCAGCCCAGCACCGCCATCACAGAGGGGGAGACGGAGGAGAGGAGGAGGGCAGAGGAAAAAGCAGCCCAGGAGATCCTACGACTCACACAGGTAGGTCTTGTTGGTCCTAATGGATCCGAAACAGCTCTTGTGCTTTTCTGCAGAATAGTGGTATTTAAGGTCTCTCCTCTTTCTCTGTTTACAGGAGGTGCAGGCCCTGTGGGTTGAGAGGGACTGTTTGGGGAAAGAGAAGGAGGATCTGACCACTCGATTACTGGAGCAGGAGACAGCTCAGGAGGGTAGGTCTATTCATAACAGGTATCTGTTTTCAGTGCGTCTCTCTCAATTTTCTTTGTAATCCTATGCTTTATGTCTGTGCATCCAGAGAGTGTAGTACAGGCTGTGGCCCAGGAAGGTAAAGCTCTGACAGCAGAGCTGGATGAGGAGAGGAGGAAGTACCAGGGTCTGCTCAGAGAGTTCACCAGGCTGGAGCAGAGATACGAAAACCTACGGGAAATGAGCATGCTCACTGAGGTACTCACACATTATATTCAACTCCATATTCCACTAGCCTGGGTGCCGGCCTTTCTGTTTTGCCTATGTGACGTATCAATGTAGCATTGTTGAGAGACACTCAAGTTATAATATTCAACCTCGCTGAAAAATATGTTATATCTCTGTGTTACCGCTGCAGCACTCTAAGGGCTACAGACGGACAGATTCAAACCAAAGCCTGATCACGGAGCCCCCATCTCCGTCCCCGATGTCGCCGCCCTTTTCCGGGCCCCCTACCTTCCCAGCCACACCTTCCTTCTTCGGCCTCCCTCCCTTCCCCTCTCCGGAGGAGGTGAGGAGGGTTAGTGTGACGTCCCCCACCGCAGAGAGGAGGGCCTGGCTGAGCTCTGACACACCCATGGTGAGATGCACTCCCTCCCTCTGGATGGCTCCCTAACGGGGAATCAGTAGGAAATGTGTGGTTCAGTTCTACTTATCAATCAATATGGCTCCTGTGGCTGAGACTGTGCTCTGTTCTTTACCCAGGACACTTTGATGGAGAATATGGGTGTGGCTAAAGACTCAGCCGGGAAGATGACCGGAGAAGACCTGTGGCACGCCTATGATGCTGTACGAGTGGCCAACAAGTCCGTCCCTATTCCCTGATCAATACGTTCACAGCAATATTGTTATATTTTATCATTAAAAGAATACAGATGTATTCTACCCTGTCTGTGTGTAACTGTCAGGTTCCTGGAGAACCAGCTGCGTAGCCAGCACTCTCAGGAGGAGGCGGAGCTGGAGGCTCTGCGGCTGCAGGCTAAACGGACGTGCTCTGATCCCTCCCCCTCTGCAGACCAGCAGGTAGGGTCTCGTATGAGCGGTCTGGGAGCATCAGGTGGACTACAGTGCAGATTCTGTTACTTTGAGCATCACCGCTGTAAACGTGTCATAATGGCCCTGCATGTTTACTTACTGTTCAGTACCTGGTGGAACTGGTGGCAGCCAGGGAGCAGGAGGTCTGCAGACTGAGGAGAGAACTGAAGGAGCTGAAACACACAGTCACACTCAGAAGACTACTGGCACAGACAGGTCTGGACAACACTCAACTACATACTTGAAAAATGTCTTGACCGAAATGTCTACAAAATAAATGTGTGGAGGGACACATCGATATCTATCATCGATATCTATCATACTTGTTTGCTCGTCCCCCTAGGCCCAGTGCTGGCCCAGTCCACAGAGGATTCCTCTGCCCCCCATGCCAAGGCTGGGACTGTCACAGGGCTGCTGGAGTGTAGGAAGAGGGATGAGGCCAAGCTCATGAAGACCCTCATCACAGGTAGGACCCCTAACCCTAGCTCCATCTGTATAATTAGTGAATGTGCCCTCTAACCTCCGTGTATGTTCCAGACGTGAGGGTGGACAGTGTCCTCTCCTTGCCCCCTGGCCTGGCTGCCAGTGTGCTGTTCCTGTGTGTACGCCAGGCAGACTGCAGCGGAGACGAAATACGCGCCCGCTCTCTCTGCACTGCTGCTGTCACTGCCATGAAGGGGGCTCTGAAGGTACATGCCCGCCCGCACACACACACACACACACACACACACACACACACACACACACACACACACACACACACACACACACACACACACACACACACACACACACACACACACACACACACACACACACACACACACACACACACACACACACACACACACACACACACACACACACACACACACACACACACACACTTTTCAGTCATGGCTCTCTTACAGGTTTGTTCTTATTCACTTGTTGTGTCTTTGTTTTCCCCTCCTACCAGAAACACTGTAATGATGTGGACATGACAGCACTGTGGCTGAAAAATGCCTGCCTTCTCAATGACCTACTGACCCAGCACTCCAAACAGGTAAGGCATCGACATCTCTCATCAAAATGTCACCAATGTCATGTTATTATCACTCAATACTGTCATATGTTATTATCATTAAATACTGTCATATGTTATTATCACTAAATACTGTCATATGTTATTATCACTAAATACTCTCATATGTTATTATCACTAAATACTGTCATATGTTATTATCACTAAGTAATGTCAGGAATTATTATCACTAAATACTGTCAGGAGTTATTATCACTAAATACTGTCATATGTTATTATCACTAAATAGTGTCAGGAGTTATTATCACTAAATACTGTCAGGAGTTATTATCACTAAATAGTGTCAGGAGTTATTATCACTAAATAATGTCAGGAGTTATTATCACTAAATAATGTCAGGAGTTATTATCACTAAATAATGTCAGGAGTTATTATCACTAAATACTGTCAGGAGTTATTATCACTAAATACTGTCAGGAGTTATTATCACTAAATAGTGTCAGGAGTTATTATCACTAAATAATGTCAGGAGTTATTATCACTAAATAATGTCAGGAGTTATTATCACTAAATAATGTCAGGAGTTATTATCACTAAATAATGTCAGGAGTTATTCATGGCCATGTAAGCTGACCGGGGAAATACACCCCTAGTTATTGAGTTCATGGAAACAGCCAAACAGCCATTACATACATACTTCAACATGTGATTGACAGACAGTATTTGTGCTTGGTCTGTAGGATGAGGATTTGGTTCCATTGACCTCTGACCTGAGTGAGTTAAACCGTGCTCTGAGTGACCTCTGTATCCAGGCCTATCAGCAGCTCCTGTCCATCTCAGAAACCCGCCTGCAGCCCATCATTGGTAGGACTGACCAACTCCAGAACAATATCAAAACCAACCCACCCAGTCGACTAAACGTTTTATCATAGTTTGCTTTCATTCCACTACGTAATCCTTCAACAGTAGCTCCTGTTCCCCTGACCCACTCAATCCCTCCACAGTTCCTGCCATGCTGGAGAGTGAGATGATCCCAGGACTGTCTGGGTCGGGGGTGAAGCTGGGGAACTTTAGGAAGCGTGCAGGGTCTGATCCCCGGGCCGTAGAGAGGAATGCAGGGGAGACCCCTAGTATGGCTGCGGTGCTGAGGGAGCTGGGTGCCCTCCACACGGCCCTGTCCCGCCAGGCCCTACCACCCACCCTGATGGAGCAGGCCTTCCGCCAGCTCACCCACCTCCTCTCTGCCTCTGCCCTCAACAGCCTGCTGCTACGCAAGGACATGTGTAGCTGGAGCCGTGGCTTGCAGATACGGTCAGAGGACAGAAACACATACACACATACACTTATACACACAGAGGGCCTGCCCAGGAACAAGTTTCAGTAAAACATATGCAACCAGATGTCTAATATAAAGCTAGGGCTCTATTCAATCTGTATTGTGGAAGTTCTGCGCTAAAGCCCAATTGAAATTTAAAGGCAATGTTCTCGCCCCGCGTTGGCTTCGACTGCATTCACAGTAAACGCTGCATATATCATACCAAACGGAAATGACCTTTCTATTTCTATCGTGCAATCTGTAACGCTTCAGCATTGAATAGAGCCACCAGAGTTGGTTTATAAAGGCGACAGTTTTCATGTAGAGTACCAGGTGACTGTTGGACCTGACTCCATTCTTTTTGTTCTGCTGGATTCTGCCAGGTATAATGTGAGTCTGCTGGAGGAGTGGCTGCGGAGCCGTGGGCTGCAGGCAGGGGGAGCTGTGGCCCTGTTGGAGCCTCTCATCCAGGCTGCTCAGCTCCTGCAAGTGGGCAAGAAGACAGACGCTGACGCACAGGCCCTCGTTCACACCTGCACTGCCCTGTCTACCCAGCAGGTGGCGGCCTTATCACTATTACTACACTATTGCAATGGGTGGTTTTTAAGCTGGTATTGGCAGGGTGAAATGTTCAAAGTGTTGTAGATATTATTTAAATAGAATAAAACCAATATGATTCTGTGAACATTATTCCCTTCACTAGAGAACCATGTTCTTTTTATACAGTATATGTCTATGTACAACCACACATCCTTGCAGTGCTAAGCTAACTATGTCTCTGTTCCAGATTGTGAAGATTCTGACCCTGTACACCCCTCACAGTGACCTAGAGGAGAGGGTGACACTCAATTTTATCCGTACAGTGCAGGTACAGTACCGTAATACACACAACAGTAATGTAAACTTCTCATTACATGGCATATTGAATTTTCAACTGAATGAATGAATAACATTTTATTTTCATGTCAAATCGCCAGTTGGCAACCCATCCCTTATGGGATTAATTGACACATCAACATTACAATCATTTACTGTGACAATTCAGTGATAATTATTGTGTGACAGTTGTGACTGTTGTGACAGTGCTCTTTACACCCTCACAGGTTGTCTAAAGTCCATATACTGACTGTCTTCACTATGGTTGTGGTGCGGTCTGGTTACCAGTAGTGCGGTTGTGTTACCAGTAGTGCGGTCTGGTTACCAGTAGTGCGGTTGTGTTACCAGTAGTGCGGTCTGGTTACCAGTAGTGCGGTTGTGTTACCAGTAGTGCGGTCTGGTTACCAGTAGTGTGGTTGTGTTACCAGTAGTGTGGTCTGGTTACCAGTAGTGTGGTTGTGTTACCAGTAGTGTGATCTGGTTACCAGTAGTGTGGTCTGGTTACCAGTAGTGTTGTCTGGTTACCAGTAGTGTGGTCTGGTTACCAGTAGTGTGGTCTGGTTACCAGTAGTGTGGTCTGGTTACCAGTAGTGCGGTCTGGTTACCAGTAGTGCGGTCTGGTTACCAGTAGTGTGGTCTGGTTACCAGTAGTGTGGTCTGGTTACCAGTAGTGTGGTGTGGTTACCAGTAGTGTGGTCTGGTTACCAGTAGTGTGGTCTGGTTACCAGTATTGCGGTTGTGTTACCAGTACTGTGGTCTGGTTACCAGTAGTGTTGTCTGGTTACCAGTAGTGTGGTCTGGTTACCAGTAGTGTGGTCTGGTTACCAGTAGTATGGTTGTGTTACCAGTAGTGTGGTTTGGTTACCAGTATTGCGGTTGTGTTACCAGTACTGTGGTCTGGTTACCAGTAGTGTTGTCTGGTTACCAGTAGTGTGGTCTGGTTACCAGTAGTGTGGTCTGGTTACCAGTAGTGTGGTCTGGTTACCAGTACTGTGGTGTGGTTACCAGTAGTGTGGTCTGGTTACCAGTAGTGTGGTCTGGTTACCAGTAGTGTGGTCTGGTTACCAGTATTGCGGTTGTGTTACCAGTACTGTGGTCTGGTTACCAGTAGTGTTGTCTGGTTACCAGTAGTGTGGTCTGGTTACCAGTAGTGTGGTCTGGTTACCAGTAGTGTGGTTGTGTTACCAGTAGTGTGGTCTGGTTACCAGTATTGCGGTTGTGTTACCAGTACTGTGGTCTGGTTACCAGTAGTGTTGTCTGGTTACCAGTAGTGTGGTCTGGTTACCAGTAGTGTGGTCTGGTTACCAGTAGTGTGGTGTGGTTACCAGTAGTGTGGTCTGGTTGCGGTTGTGTTACCAGTAGTGTGGTCTGGTTACCAGTAGTGTGGTCTGGTTACCAGTACTGTGGTCTGGTTACCAGTAGTGTGGTCTGGTTACCAGTAGTGTGGTCTGGTTACCAGTATTGCGGTTGTGTTACCAGTAGTGTGGTCTGGTTACCAGTAGTGTGGTCTGGTTACCAGTAGTGTGGTCTGGTTACCAGTAGTGTGGTCTGGTTACCAGTACTGTGGTCTGGTTACCAGTAGTGTGGTCTGGTTACCAGTAGTGTGGTCTGGTTACCAGTAGTGTGGTGTGGTTACCAGTAGTGTGGTTGTGGTTACCAGTAGTGTGGTCTGGTTACCAGTAGTGTGGTCTGGTTACTAGTGTGGTCTGGTTACCAGTAGTGTGGTCTGGTTACCAGTAGTGTGGTCTGGTTACCAGTAGTGTGGTTGTGTTACCAGTAGTGTGGTCTGGTTACCAATAGTGTGGTCTGGTTACCAGTACTGTGGTCTGGTTACCAGTACTGTGGTCTGGTTACCAGTAGTGTGGTCTGGTTACCAGTAGTGTGGTCTGGTTACCAGTAGTGTGGTCTGGTTACCAGTAGTGTGGTCTGGTTACCAGTAGTGTGGTCTGGTTACCAGTAGTGTGGTTGTGTTACCAGTAGTGTGGTCTGGTTACCAGTAGTGTGGTCTGGTTACCAGTACTGTGGTCTGGTTACCAGTAGTGTGGTCTGGTTACCAGTAGTGTGGTCTGGTTACCAGTAGTGTGGTCTGGTTACCAGTACTGTGGTCTGGTTACCAGTAGTGTGGTCTGGTTACCAGTACTGTGGTCTGGTTACCAGTACTGTGGTCTGGTTACCAGTAGTGTGGTCTGGTTACCAGTACTGTGGTCTGGTTACCAGTAGTGTGGTTGTGTTACGGTCATCATTTCCTCTCTGTTCCATCAGGGTCTTCTGAAGGAGCGTTCAGGCGGTCAGCCTCCACAGCTGCTGATGGATGTACGGCGTGTGTTCCCCGTCACCTTCCCCTACCTGCCGCCCCCACCTGTCCGCGCTGACCAGCTGGACATCCCAGACTCCCTCAAGATCTCCTTCCTACGACGGCCTTAGAGGAAGCAGTAGTTATTCACTGTGGATTACACTCTCTTTTGAAGTTTTGGTCTTGCTACCTCGGGTCTTTTTCCTGCAGGCTATACAGTATATCAAAGTAATTGTAAGTGAATAATACATCAGTCATTAGTATTCTGTATCAGGCATTATTTCAGTAGCACAAGTATAGGACTCTTACTGCTACTCTTCCTGTCAGGGTTGTTGTGCTGTTAGAATGGCCATATGGATTCTTTCTCATCTCTTCCAGAGTAAGGCTTTTGGACACAAAGATTTCCTTATCTGCACTAAGATTACAGTATTGCCTGTCTGCTGATTGACATTTCCCTATTTGATGCATCCCACATACTTCAGTCCTTACCCATGTGTTGTATGTTGTACGTTGGAAGTGTGTGCTTAATATATTGTTTAATTGTTAATAAGTTCCAGATATCAGAATTTATAATTGTATAATGTAAACTTAACATGTTTTTCACTCTGATCCATAATGAACAGCAGGAAAAAGAGTTCAGATTTCCTGGAATATTTTATTGGAAGCAGAAGCAACGCTGCACCTCAACCCTCAATAAGAACAACCAGAATTAAAAAAAATTAGAAACATCTTCAGTATAAAAAAATGATCTCATGCGAGTACTTTGTACCACTACACATCATCAGTAATACATATTTATATATTCACAAACCTCTGAAAAATAGAAAATAATACTCAAATATCAAAATAAATGAAGACAACAATTGGAAAATATAACATCAAATAAACGCGTGCTGGCACAAGAAAGACCTTTTTTCCCCATCATGCACTGCTTCCTATGTACAGGCTGGCATCACAGTGGGATCGTGTTCAAGATTGACTACATTGCAGTCGGTGACTGCAGACTGACTGATCTACAAATCGCCTCATCCTAATGAACTACTCATTATTACTTGTAGATCAATCGTTGCTCTTGAACACGGCCAATGTGTCTGCCTCTGTGGGCGTGTCAGTGACAGTACATGCGTGTCTGTCTGGTTGTCATTGTGCTTCTTCTATATCTCTGTATCATGCCTCTGTGCCTGTCTGTACTACATACATGCCAACCTGAAAGGGTGAGATTTCCTTTTTACCTCAACGCACAGACACAGAACGTCTGTCTGAAAGAAAATGGCCTCGGTGACCGAATGTACTCAGTATCATTGTCAACAGCAATAAATAAGATATTGTGCCATTCGCATTCTTTGCTACAGTTGCTATACCTGTACGTTAATGTAGTGACAACGCAATAGTCTGTGAGGCTGTGTATTCGTAGCCTATAGACTCCTATTCCATCTCCCATTGGAGTTCAAAGTTCAAATGGATGTCCATCCACTACCCAGCCACAGCAGGATTCAAGTTGACTAAGTAGCAGCAGCTTCACTTCATTCAGTGTATGTATTTGTATAGATATATAACCATATATGTTTGGTACAGAAGTACTATTTACAATGACAATATACAGAGTCTGTTGTTGATCCTCTCTACGCTGAGTCTGTTGACACTGCTCTCCGTGTTGTTTAGCCACTACTAGCTACTGCCCCAGAACCTGGCCCGTTTCAAAACAATATTTACACGACTCGACAAAAACACTTTGTGCTGATAACTCACAATGTAAACATTATAGGACTGCTCAAAACCGACTGATCTACATAGAAACGGTACTGATTAGATGCATAGAGTCAAGTTGTACACACGTTTAAATATGGGAGCCACATGTAAAAATTGGTGATACTATATGCAGTGCTTTCTGGAGCTGGACCACCAGAGTAAGTTGTAAATTGGCAAGTGCAGCTACTTACACAGGTTCTGAGCAGAGTCACTGATGCCCTGTCTGATACCTGGGGCAGATGGACCAGAACCCAGGAGAGGGGAGGCAGTGTAGTGGGCTGTAGAGGGGAGAGAGGGGAGGCAGTGTAGTGGGCTGTAGAGGGGAGGCAGTGTAGTGGGCTGTGGAGGGGAGAGAGGGGAGGCAGTGTAGTGGGCTGTGGAGGGGAGAGAGGGGAGGCAGTGTAGTGGGCTGTAGAGGGGAGAGAGGGGAGGCAGTGTAGTGAGCTGTAGAGGGGAGGCAGTGTAGTGGGCTGTGGAGGGGAGAGAGGGGAGGCAGTGTAGTGGTCTGTGGAGGGGAGGCAGTGTAGTGGGCTGTAGAGGGGAGAGGCAGTGTAATGGGCTGTAGAGGGGAGGCAGTGTAGTGGGCTGTAGGGGGGAGAGAGGGGAGGCAGTGTAGTGGGCTGTAGAGGGGAGAGAGGGGAGGCAGTGTAGTGGGCTGTAGAGGGGAGAGAGGGGAAGCAAAGGAGGCAGTGTAGTGGGCTTTAGAGGGGAGGCAGTGTAGTGGGCTGTGGAGGGGAAGGAGGGGAGGCAGTGTAGTGGGCTGTAGAGGGGAGAGAGGGGAGGCAAAGGAGGCAGTGTAGTGGGCTTTAGAGGGGACGCCGTGTAGTGGGCTGTGGAGGGGAAGGAGGGGAGGCAGTGTAGTGGGCTGTAGAGGGGAGGCAGTGTAGTGGGCTGTAGAGGGGAGGCAGTGTAGTGGGCTGTGGAGGGGAGAGAGGGGAGGCAGTGTAGTGGGCTGTGGAGGGGAGAGAGGGGAGGCAGTGTAGTGGGCTGTAGAGGGGAGAGAGGGGAGGCAGTGTAGTGAGCTGTAGAGGGGAGGCAGTGTAGTGGGCTGTGGAGGGGAGAGAGGGGAGGCAGTGTAGTGGTCTGTGGAGGGGAGGCAGTGTAGTGGGCTGTAGAGGGGAGAGGGGGGAGGCAGTGTAATGGGCTGTAGAGGGGAGGCAGTGTAGTGGGCTGTAGGGGGGAGAGAGGGGAGGCAGTGTAGTGGGCTGTAGAGGGGAGAGAGGGGAGGCAGTGTAGTGGGCTGTAGAGGGGAGAGAGGGGAAGCAAAGGAGGCAGTGTAGTGGGCTTTAGAGGGGAGGCAGTGTAGTGGGCTGTGGAGGGGAAGGAGGGGAGGCAGTGTAGTGGGCTGTAGAGGGGAGAGAGGGGAGGCAAAGGAGGCAGTGTAGTGGGCTTTAGAGGGGACGCCGTGTAGTGGGCTGTGGAGGGGAAGGAGGGGAGGCAGTGTAGTGGGCTGTAGAGGGGAGGCAGTGTAGTGGGCTGTGGAGGGGAAGGAGGGGAGGCAGTGTAGTGGGCTGTAGAGGGGAGGCAGTGTAGTGGGCTGTAGAGGGGAGGCAGTGTAGTGGGCTGTGGAGGGGAAGGAGGGGAGGCAGTGTAGTGGGCTGTAGAGGGGAGGCAGTGTAGTGGGCTGTAGAGGGGAGGCAGTGTAGTGGGCTGTGGAGGGGAAGGAGGGGAGGCAGTGTAGTGTGCTGTGGATGGGAAGGAGGGGAGGCAGTGCAGTGGGCTGTGGAGGGGAGGCAGTGTAGTTGGCTGTGGAGGGGAGAGAGGGAAGGCAGTGCAGTGGGCTGTGGAGGGGAGAGAGGGGAGGCAGTGCAGTGGGCTGTAGAGTGGAGAGAGGAGAGGCAGTGCAGTGGGCTGTGGAGGGGAGGCAGTGTAGTTGGCTGTGGAGGGGAGAGAGGGAAGGCAGTGCAGTGGGCTGTGGAGGGGAGAGAGGGGAGGCAGTGCAGTGGGCTGTGGAGGGGAGAGAGGGGAGGCAGTGTAGTGGGCTTTAGAGGGGAGAGAGTGGGATGAGATGAGAGACCTGTCATTCCATTGACAGTCTTAATATAATCCAGTTTTGACATCACAGGAATACATACGATCCTATCCTGCAGGCTCAACCTCCTCCAAGAACTTTAATCAATGATAAAGGGGTGAAAATTGGGACCTTTGGTCCTGGAATGGCACTAGATACAGTCTGGGTACCATGCATGCACTATGAGCTACAACACCACCAATACCCTGTAGGTACCCTGTGCTTACTACCCTTCCCTGTGCTTACTACCCTTCCCTGTGCTTACTACCCTTTGCATGCTTTCTATGTGCTTCTTCTAAATGTGAGAGCCATGCCATGAATGTTATGAGATTTTCCCCCCACATAGCTATGGCAAGTTTCACCATTGAAGAGGGCAGGCAGGAGCAGTTCCGTACTATAGCCCTTGTGGACAGACCCTGTGTGCTCAGAACCAGGACCAGACAGCCTGGCCATTCTAGGTAAAAGGTTATAGGTCATGTGTGCTTCCCCCAGCAGAGGGGAAGAAAGACAAAAAAAGAGACCGTGGGGGTCACCCGTGGCCTGACATCTTCATTTGACAAGAGGTTGCTATGGCAACACAAGCGGTAAGAAATGCCTCAGTGTTTTGTCTCTAACTGCTCTCTTCCACGCTGACACATGTTGATCAGAGAGGTTAAAGGAGAGGAGGTGGCTGTTTTCCAAGGCAAACTAATGGAGCTCTGTTTATACTCTGTACTGTTCAGCCCACTAAACGTTTCTGATCAAACAAGCAATAAACCTTCACCCAAAATGTTTTACTTGCATTCCACCAAGTAAAAGACACTTAGGATATTCTGAAAGAATCTAAATATACTATAGACTATGTGTTCTTCCACTATATTGTGTTCTATGTTCTTGATGGCTTTCTGTGATTTACACATTTACACAAACAGGCAACACTGGTGTCTACACAAGGTCAACATTGTAACAATATAACACACAAACAGTATACAGATGTGCTATCTTAATTTGATCACTCTGTTGTCGCAGAATTCTTTTCCGGCGCTGCAGCAAATGCAAATTGTAATATAGTGAAGGTTTAAAAATGCTTCTAAAGTTTGTAATTTCCACTTTAAAATGTCAGACTTGAATTATCCTAACTAAACATTTAGAAACCCCTACAAAAATGTCCATTAATTAAAATCCACATAGTAACTCACATTTCCTGAGAAACTGTTCAAATTAAGATAGCACACCTGTATACACACTCATTCATATCCTTCTCTTGAACATACACCCACACACGTGCTGATGAACTACAGAGCCCCGAGGCTTGTCTTCATCAGGTTGCTCTCACTATGTACTGAAGACGGACAACAGGTTTGACAGAACAAGGCATTAGAGGGTTTCAGGCAGAAAGCTCTGTAACAGGGTAGACAAACAGACAGACAGACAGACAGGGACACTCTCTTTCAAGTGCAAAGTCTTCATATAGTCTTTAAATATACCATCAATTCACTGATAATATCTCTAATTAATACTTATAAACATTTACATTTATAATTTGTCCAGCCTGCTCTGCTATAGATACTCCATGTCGGAATGAGAGAAGATCCAGAATTCAGCCCATGGTGGACAACCCATGGAAATAGTATCATAAACCAGTGTGTGTAAACCTGACTCTTTGGAATGTATGAGGCCTAAAAGCCTGATGGTCTGCTGTTCACAGTTGGTCCTGTTGACTTGTGCTTAGGGCTTGACTTGGCATAACATTATGGATTGATCCATTGGCACTAGTCTAGTCTAGACAAAGGAAGGGAACGTGGAGTTAATGTAATAGAAGAGACGTCAAGACTTTCAAGGCTACAAGAAGAGAGATTGGCAGATTCTAGTTCAAATGTGTGATTGGAGAGCACTAAGACATGGCCTATGCTATGGGAAATAGAGAGAGCCCACTACATACTCTATATACTCTATGACTTCAACTCTCTGTGTGTGTGGATGTGTTGTAGAACGTTGGTCAGTGTTGTGGGGTTTTCTGTGTTTACGATTATATCTATGCATTTTTACAAGATAATTAATCATATTCATAATAAAGACATCGGTGCTTTCAAGACAATCAGGGCAATGCCTGTAGATGGTATCACGTCTTCTTCAATGAGATGTATGTACAGTACTGTAGTAAAGAACTGTTTCTCTGTGCTTGTCCAACACTACAACATCAGGGCAGTAATTTGACTTGCAGTCAGTCCGCAGAAGGACTTCCTAGCCTGTAGGTGGCGCTGATCGAATAAAGACTTTGCCCCCTCAGCCTCGGCCTTCCTCGGGAGAGCGCTGGTCTGACTTGAGCTTGACGAACTCCTTTGCCACGTCGTCGTTGTTGCGCTGGGACAGGATGCGGAGGACGGTGAGGCCCGTCTCGTCCATGTGCACGCGTTTCCCCAGGGGGAGCCAGCAAGCCACGCTGCCCCTAGAGGACATGTCCTTCAACTGCATCACGGCCATGCCCACCGTACGGTCCTCCCGGGCGAAGCAGTAGTCCTTCACACACACCTGCAGCTCGTAACACTCTGTGCCCACCTCGTTACTGAGGGTGCTGCAAGGAGACGAGACACGGACACACCATTCAAATCAATGCATCTACACTGATCCACCACTCGTATAAGGGAGGTGGTCCTCTTTAGTTCAGTTGGTAGAGCATCGCTCTTACAACGCCAGGAGAGGGGTTTTTATTTCCAGGACCACCCATATGCATGATAAAAGCATATAGGTGGTCTGCTAAATACAATATAATAATAATCACTGTAAATAGATGAAAAACTGACAGGATTCCCTATCCGTATTCAACATGATAAGTTCCACTACGACGCCACCACAATCGGCAGACGCTTCGTACCACTGAGGCCAGACTGTAGTACTCACTATGTGAACGTTTCGTTGTATTTGGGGGCGTAGCTGTTGTTCTTGGACTTGGTGGCGTACTTCCTCTTCTTGTCAGCCAGGTGAGGACCGATGATGTAGATCTCCACGAAGGGACGGAACACCCCCGTGGTCTGCCACCTCAGGTCATTGGCTGCCACCACTGAGACAGAGAGGGAAAAAGTAAAGGGGGGGGCATTTATTAACAATGTTTTAACACACTGTGTTACAACTTCTAAGGTGTGTTACAACTTCTATTTAGACAGTGAAATGAAATCTCTTACAGATTTCAGTGGACACTGACCTTTGACGGTGACCTTGTGCTCTCCAGTGTTGGGGTGGGTGAAGATCTCCACGTGGATAGACACCTCTCCCACGGCGTCGTCCACTCCAGAGCCTGGCACAACGGGGGGGGGGGGGGGCACAAGTCACTCCTCTTATCTCGTTTACTGCTACTGCAGACAGGCCAACACTATAGCCAGAATACTTTCCCTTCAGCTCATACTCCCTCAATGAAAGTACAATACAGCCATTATAGGCTGTATGCTTAAGTATGGCAGATGTAATTGTGTCTGAGAGTTGTAAAACAAACAACATACACTACATGACCAAAAGTATGTGGACACCTGCTTGTTGAACATCTCGTTCCAAAATCATGGGCATTAATATGGAGTTGGTCCCCCCTTTGCTGCTATAACAGCCTCCACTCTTCTGGGAAGGTTTTTCACTAGATGTTGGAACATTTCTGGGGGTACTTGCTTCCATTCAGCCACAAGAGCATTAGGGAGGTTGGGCACTGATGTTGGGCGATTAGCCTTGGTTCGCAGTCGGTGTTCAATTCATCCCAAAGGTTTTCGATGGGGTTGAGGTCAGGGCTCTGTGCAGGCCAGTCAAGTTCTTCCACACCGATCTTGACAAACCATTTCTGTATGGACCTCGCTTTGTGCATGGGGGCATTGTCATGCTGAACAGGAAAGGTCCTTTCCCAAACTGTTGCCACAAAGTTGGAGGCACAGAATCGTCTAGACTGTCATTGTATGCTATAGGGTTAAGATTTCTCTTCACTGGAACTAAGGGGCCTAGCCCGAATCATGAAAAACAGCCCCAGACAATTATTCCTCCTCCACCAAACTTTACAAATGGCACTATGCATTGGGCCAGGTAGCGTTCTCCTGGCACCCGCCAAACCCAGATTCGTCCGTCGGACTACCAGATGGTGAAGTGTGATTTATCACTCCAGAGAATGCGTTTCTACTGCTCCAGAGTCCAATGGCGGTGAGCTACACCACTCCAGCCAATGCTTGGCATTGAGCATGGTGATCTTAGGGTTGTGTGCGGCTGCTCGGCCATGGAAACCCATTTCACGAAGCTGCCGACGAACAGTTATTGTGCTGGCGTTGCTTCCCAAGACAGTTTGGAACTCGGTAGTGAGTGTTGCAACTGAGGACAAACTATTTTTACGCGCTACGCACTTCAGCACTCGGCGGTCCTATTCTGTGAGCTTGTGTGGCCTACCACTTCGCGGCTGAGCCGTTCTTGCTCCTAGACGTTTCAACTTCACAATAACAGCACTTACAGTTGACCGGGG